>NC_068934.1:14867826-15170857 GCF_023091745.1 Budorcas taxicolor | reverse complement strand
TTGGCATTAATATGAGGGCAGTAAATGCTTCACATTTTTTCAAAGAAATCTGTCTAGTATGTATTAAACTTTGAAACTTAAAAATCCTAAACCTTCATTTACCTCATCAGACAATTTAGGTTAATACTTTTCCAACTCTCATGGTTTATTTGAGTATCAAATTGATTAATAGCGAAGTGAAGTCGCTCAGTCGTGTCCAATTCTTTGTGACCCCATGGACTGCAGCCTCCCAGGCTCCTCCATCTGTGGGATTTTCCAGGCAAGAGTACTGGAGTGGGTTGCCATTTCCTTCTGCATGGGATCTTCCCAACTCAGGGATTGAACCCTGGTCTCCGGCATTGCGGGCAGACACTTAAGGCTCTAAGCCACCAAGGAAGCCCTAAATTGATCAATACATACAAGCAATTGCTAACTGCATTCAAATTCATTGGTTCTATAGAAGCCTTTCTGATTAGCTATCCAAAAAACCATTTTGAATTTCTGCCTCTTTACCACCACATGTGTAGCTTCTATGTGTCCTTTTTATATCTTCATTAGGGAAGTAAAAGGTTACTATTTTTCACATTCAGTAAGAACTATTAAAAGCTATTCAAACTATTAAAAAGCAGACATTACTTTGCTGACAAAGGTCCATCTAGTTAAAGCTATGATTTTTCCAGTAGTCATGTATGGATGTGAGAGTTGGACTATAAAGAAAGCTGAGCGCTGAAGAATTGATGCTTTTGAACTGTGATGTTGGAGAAGACTCCTGAGAGTCCCTTGGACTGCAAGGAGATCCAACCAGTCCATCCTAAAGGAAATCAGTACTAAATATTCATTGGAAGGACTGATGCTGAAGATGAAACTGCAATATTTTGTTAACCTGATGTGAAGAACTGACTCATTGGTAAAGACACTGATGCTGGGAAAGATTGAAGGCAGGAGGAGAAGGGGATGACAGAGAATGAGATGGTTAGATGGCATCGCTGACTCAATGGACATGGGTTTGAGCAGCTCAAACCGAGAGTTGTGATGGACAGGAAAGCCTGACATGCTGCAGTCCATGGGGTCGCAAAGAGTCGGACACGACTGACCGACTGAACTGAACTGAAGACCTATTGGCAGGTTCTCCTTTAATGAGCAGCTGCGTCTTTGTGGGTAAAAGTCATTTTGTTTCCATCCCTTTCCTAAAAGTTATTTTCAAAGTCTTCTAATCCGTTTACTTCTTCCCCTAATTTTATGTGAGTACCTAACAGGGTGAAGGAGACACTAGTATTCACTTTTGTAGCTCTGGAAGTGCAATGACCTTAGATATTGTGATGTGGTTATGGGAGCAAGGGGGATTAAGAATGGCTCCAGAGTTCTTCACTAGAGATTTGAGTCCTTGCTGTCTTAACGGGAGTCCATTTCCAGATGGACAATGGTATCCATTCATGCATTTATCCATTCATCTATTCACTCCTTCAACAACTTCCAGAAGGTAACTTTAATATGTCAGACCCTGTGACAGAGGCTAGAGACATGAAGATACATTTGTAGAATACACTGCAAATCCTTCCAAGAGTGTGAAAAATATAGCTTGGCATTAATTGTTGCCCTGAAAAAGTATCTTCAGGAGATAAAAATAGTAGATGAGCATGGGGATAAAATATTTATGTCATTAACATAAATAATGGTCTGCATTGATGGATTGTTGTCCTCTGCCATTTGGTCTCAAGGCATACTCCTGTCCTAATGTGTATCGTGTTCAGTAACAAATGCCAAATAAAAACAAGTGAATAAAAGATCCATTAAGTGTGAGTTTCCTTTTGTATAATGCTCATATTGTCAGACTCTGGGAATGCAAAGATGAATAAAACATAGCCCTTGTCACCCATGAGATCGTGATTTAATGGAGGACAGTGACATATGCTAACATTTTTAATACTAGATTTTTAGGGCTTGTCAAGATTTTTACTAGTTACAAATATTGGGTAAATGAGAATGAACTCTGTAGGGATGTGGATAGTGAGGAAAGGTTTTGCTTAGATGACCCACATTCTAACTAGATCTTGAAGGATGTTGATGATCAAATGATAGTCACATGGAGAACTTACTATTTGCCAGTTCAGTTCAGTTTCCTGGGCTTCCCTGGTGGCCCAGAGGTTAAAGTGTCTGCCTGCAATGAGGGAGACCAGGGTTCGATCCCTGGATCGGGAAGATCCCCTGGAGAAGGAAATGGCAACCCACTCCAGTACTCTTGCCTGGAGGATCCCATGGAGGGAGGAGCCTGGTAGGCTACAGTCCATGGGGTCGCAAAGAGTCGGACATGACTGAGTGACTTTGCTTCACTTCACTTCAGTCACTCAGTCGTGTCTGACTCTTTGTGACCCCTTGAATCGTAGCACGCCAGGCCTCCCTGTCCATCACCAACTCCCAGAGTTCACTCAGACTCATGTGCATCGAGTCGGTGATGCCATCCAGCCATCTCATCCTCTGCTGGCCCCTTCTCCTCCTGTCCCCAATCCCTCCCAGCATCAGGGTCTTTTCCAATGAATCATTCTTCTCATGAGGTGGCCAAAGTATTGGAGTTTCAGCCTCAGCATCAGTCCTTCCAATGAAAACCCAGGACTGGGGAGAGTTCCAAATATTTTGCCAGAAATAAATAATTTCATCTTCTTAGATCCCCTTGAAGTAAGTACTATCTATAATTTTATTTTTATTTTTTTAGAGAAAGTAACTGAGGCAAAAACTCCCTAGGTGGTGCTAGTGGTAAAGAACCCACCTATCAATGCAGGAGACATGAGCCGTGGATTTGATCCCTGGGTCAGGAAGATCCCTTGGAGGAGGGCATGGAACCCACTCTAGCATTTTTACCTAGAGAACTCCATGGAAAGAGGAGCCTGATGGGCTACCATCCATAGCATCGCACAGTCAGATGTGGCTGGAGTGACTTCACATGCACACATGAAACGGAGGCAAAGGGAGTTTGAGCAACTTGACTGAAAATCCACTGTAGGTGTTGGAGTGAGCATGACAACACAGGTGGATAGAATTCAAACCCCGGCCGAGGGAGAGTCTAATGAAGCCTTCCATTCAGGAGGCAAATAAACATACTTATAGGGACCAGGCTGGGAATCTAAATGAAAGACGCTCAACTAGATAGCACACGGCCAATCTGAACTGCCTAAATTACTCAACAGCCATATCATTTAGTAAAACCCTTCAGTCTAGGAGTATTTTCTCTAATATTAAAATTCCCTTCACCATTTTTCAATCTTCATTTTTGGTTATGCTAGTTTTAAAACTTCTGTTATTTTGATACTAAACTTCCCATAGGTATCTTCTAATTTTCATATGTGTTCAGCCTCATTTTCCTTCTCTTTACATTTTTTATTCCAATTTCAGCACTAATTCTTCAAATTATATATGAAGCATTTTATTAAATTTTGATTTCTGCTGCTATACACATATGAAAAATCTATATCTATAAGCTATTATATAAAGAAAAATTATATATGAATATATGAACATAAAATAATTATCATTATAAGAGTGCTTTATTTTCTAAGTGTATTTTACTATAATATTCTATTCTGAATAGAATATCTACTCTTAGTCTTCTGAGATTGTCAACTAATATTTTTTAATTTTTATAATTTTAACTTACTCAGAGCTACTTTTCCTTTCTGTTGGTTTGTTAAATATCTTTCATATTGGAAGCATTTTTAGTTGTCTGTGACTTTTAGTTGTCTACTTATATTTAAGAGTTGGGAAATAAAAATCTATTTAGAAGTAAGAGCCAATGTTTGTGACTTGTAACTGTGCATGTAATTGGAGGATTATCTGCCTGGTTTGTTTATTTTATGTCTTTCTTTTTGGGTGAATCAATTTCCCCTTAGAGGAAATTTCCAAATTCCTGTCTGCAATGCTCACATGAGGGAAGAGTATTGTGGGTCTCAGCATTCAGTGTGTAAACATAAACTTAACCCTCATATTTTCAGTGAAGTACTTTCCCAACAACCATGACTGATAACTTATCACAAATCTCTATTTTGTCCTTTTTAGTCTTTTAATAGTTGGAAAACAGAATAGAGGGAGTTATATGGCAATTTGAATGCTTTTTATATAAAGTTTCCAGCACTCCTTATTTTTGCTCATCTTTATCCCCATTCCCAGAGCCACATGATACCCAATTCCTGTCCTTTTTTAAAAAATGTATTACTTTAAGAGGGTTTAATATGCATTACATGATCAATACTTTTTTTAAGTCTTTTTCACTACAAGTTCAGCATTCAGCTTCCTTACATACGCTCACTTAACCACTGTCCCTCAACTTCACAGCTCCCAACTTTTATTGCTATTATTTCTTCTTCTTTCCCTTTTTCTCTGTGGGTTTATATAATGTAAGATTTAAGACATGTTTTATTTTCATTTAGGGAATAAAGGTAAATGTGTTTTTTAGGTCATTATATCCACCCAGAGTCCATTAGTATGAATTATCACCAGGGCTGTGATAGAATTAAGGTAGAATACCTCCTATTTCACAGAGGCAAAAATTAAGTTCAGAAAATTCAAATGGTTGTTTTATATGCTCAAGGTTAATAATTGGCTGAGGCAGGATTCTTATCCAGTTCAGGTTAGCCAAGTCTCTGGCTCTTCCTGTCACTTGCTACTGCCTCAGTTACCACCCCTGTTGACAGTGGACCAAAGGCAAACATACTGTCCATCCACCAGGAATCATTAGTGGCTTATCATAGCCCCGTGTGTCCTGCACACACGCCCTATTGACTTTGTCGTCTCACCCCTACAAGCTGACAAGTCTGCAAATCTCCACTTTCCAATTAGTCAAGTTAATGATGCTCTTTAAAGAAATCCATAAAGCCTGCCTCCATGGTCCTGACATTTAGTAAGTTCTGGATAATGGTCTCTGGGCCCATTCTCCATTAAAATATTGTATTGAGTCCTGAAGTGCTGACTCTGAGACTTCCTTAGAATGGAATGAGGAGGGGCTCCCTTTGAGCTTTCCCAAACCCCAGGACAAATACAGAAATGGCACTTTTAAGAGTCAAGCCCACTGAGAGGCCACCCTTAACATAGTTTCCTCCTGTTAACGAAAGCTGTAGCTTTCTGACTGAAGCAGAGCAGCTAGAGGAGAACAAAGTGGAGATGAAAATGAGCCTGGAGTCACATCTTAGGATAGGGACACAAGGCCTGTAGATCACAAGATGACTCAGTTAGTAAAAGAAACAGAGGCCAAGAGCTGGGATCCTCAACACCCTAGACAAAGGGACCTCTTGTTGCCTTAGTTTTCTCTTTGAAGTAGTAGGAAGGATAATGCCTTGTTCTGACTTCAGTCTTTCAGTGAAGATATAAATGAGAGCAAGAGAGGGGATATATTACTCATATGGAAGGAACTGAATTACAAACTGACTCCGCAGTGTTCACATTCAGTGTTGACAGTAGTCACAGGCGAGTCAAATGGCATGTTTCTAGTACTTTCTCCAAAAAGTTTGGAGGCTTATTTGCATCCGTTTTGTCAACAGCCCTTTTACTCACATATCAGGAAGCATTTAACAGGAGGCTTCTTGTGTGCTGTTTTGGATCTGTCAGGAATTCTCTATTCCTTATTAATTCCTGAATACTCAGGAATTAAGAGGAGAGGCAAGCCTCTCCCAGGACTGAGGAATCCAGGCATTCCCTTCATTAGTGTTTCTATATGGTGATAAGTACCCTCTTCCTTCTTGTGAACCATACGGTAAAAGTGATTGTTTACAACTCTCTCTCTCTTTAATATGGATCGCCTATGTTTTGTAAGTCTGGAATTTTAATCTTTATCTTCGCTGAGAATAACTACCTTGTAAGACAGTATATATGCCCACACCATGTTGATTAAAACAGCTTTGCTCCATCAGAGCTTTGGTCCCCGTGTCTTTCTCTTTCTCTCTCCCTCTCTCTCTCTTTCAGGCTGATCCCCTGCAGCGCAGAGGCTCTCTGAGTTCACTTTCCTGCCCAAGCTTCTAAGACCCTCTTGAGAAGGCACCCTGTGCCTTCACCCCATCCAGAGGGCGCCTGAGGCCTTCGTGAACAGAGCAAGCCCCGTGCAGGGGCTTTATTGGCTTTCTGTATCAACCAAGGAATATCAGCCTCTTTCTCTCTCCTTTACTTTCTTATTGGTTGACTCTGGACCATTAAAGGACCTCAACACTCACATACCCTTAGAACTTGCTGAAAATTTGCTTTGACTTTTCATTTCAATTACTCATTGTTTAAAAAACCTTTATTTATTTATTTGGCTGTGCCAGGTCTTAGTTGCGGCACACAGGACCTTTGATCTTGAGTTGCGTCATACAGGGTCTTTAGTTGAGGCATGTCAGAGGGCAGGGGAAATAGTTACCTTGGTATATGTCTACAACAACATGAACAGTCCCTAACCTTAATCATTAAGCTTAATTATCCTTTGGGATGGACATGTACATACTGCTATATTTAGAATGAATAGCCAACAAGGTCCTACTGTATAGCACATAGAACTCTACTTAATATTATGTGGCAGTCTGGATAGGAGAGAGGTTTGGAAGAGAATGGATACAGGTATATGCATGGCTGAGTCCCTTGGCTGTTCACCTGAAACTATCACAATATAGTTAATCAGGTGTTCATTTGTTCAGTCACTAAGTCATGTCTAACTCTTTACAACCCCATGAACTTCAGCATGCAAGGCTTCCCTGTCCTTCACTATCTCCCATAATTTGCTTAAACTCATAACCACTGAGTTGGTAATGCCATCCAACCATGTCATCCTCTGTTGCCCTCAATCTTTCCCAGCATCAAGGTCTTTTCCAGTGAGTCTGCTCTTCATATCAGGTGGCCAGAGCATTGGAGCCTCAGCTTCAGCATCAGTTCTTCCAATGAACATTCAAGATTGATTTCCTTTAGGATTGACTGATTTGATCTCCTTGCTTGTCCAAGTGTCTCACAAGAGCCTTCTCCACACCACAATCAGTTCTTCAACTGTGCAGCCTTCTTTATGGTCCAACTCTCATATCCACACACGACTACTGGAAAAACTATAGCTTTGACTATATGGACCTTTGTCAGCAAAGTGATGTCTCTGCTTTTTCATACGCATCTAGGTTTGTCATAACTTTCCTTCCAAGGAGCAAGCAGCTATACTCTAATACAAAATTAAAAGATAAAAAAATCAATAAAACCCTGAATTATCTTTATTCCACAAACTAGGAGGTACTTGAGAGTAGAAATAATGTCTAATCCACCTTTGATCCTTCTCACCATTACCTAACCCAGTACTTTGCCCATAGCTCAGTAACTGCTGTGTCATCACTCAGTAACTACTTGTGTCATCAGCCGTTTTGCCATCCACCCTTCCCATGCAAAACTTACCTTACAATTCTACCTGAAAGCATCATTTTACTGGTTAAATGTAATCCATATTTTCAGTACATCATGGCCTACAGGATTTGATCCCAAACTATTTCTGCCATTTGATATCCTATCTCTGTTTCCTTCATTGTTCTCCTACAACCTTGTGAGGTAGGTAGGATATTTTTTTGCATTTTATAAAGAAAGAAACTGAACCTCCATAAAATCATCTGTTTGACTGTGTTTCTCCCTCTGGACAGCAGCAAAACAAGGACTTGCTTTCTCATGTTCTGCCTTTCAGTCTGGCACACTTTCCACTATACTTGGCCACCCTTGACTCTTGTTTTCATCTGTTCAAAACCTGTGGGACATTTTGGAATTAGTTAAGATCCCTGTTAAATCAGGGAGTCTTATAAAAGCACTCTAATCCACAGAGATCACTCTACATTCTAAAATAGATAATGATCATCTAGGACACTGGAAATCACTCTTGCTAAAGTCTGCCCTTAGGTTTGCATTTATTTTTACATAAATTTACTGTTATGAAAATTTCCATAGGCTTATATTGTTTATCTATTCTTAAACACGTTGAGAAACAAAGAGTGTCTGTGCATAGTGTTTAGTACATTGTTTGGAATTTAGTAGGTGCCAATCTGAGATTATTGCCTTAAGTACCAACCCTCCGTTTACAATTGTTTGGAACCCTGAAGACTTATGATGGTGTGACCTGCATAAGCAATGAGATTAGGGCAAGAGATGGGGTAAGGTAGAAAGGCCCAGAGGATATCGGTATCAAAATTTAACCTTCTACATCAATAAGTCTATTTACAGCAAAATTAAATCTGTAGGCCAGAGGTTAAGGAAAAAAAAAAATTATAGCAGAATCCTGAAGTAATAAACATGGCCTACTTTTGACTGAAAAATCCCGCCCTTTGCTTTTAATCTCTTGCATCAAGTTACACATATAGCAACAGTTAGATGATCCTCCCACTCTGATTCTTGTATGGAAATTATCAAAGTATATCTTGACTTTAAAAAACAGTTTTCATTATAAAATATTGACATTCACTGTATAAAATTTTAAAACAAAGATACACCATAAGACCGAAATGAAAACCATTCCATAGGCACAACACCTAGAAATAAAATCACTGTTGACATTTAATCCTAGTATTTGTACAAACCAAATGGACATATTTTTTGTTTCTTTTAGTAAAGTAATGCTCAAAATTCTCCACACTAGGCTTCAGCAATACATGACCGTGAACTTCTGTTCAAGCTGGTTGTAAAAAGACAGAGGAGCCAGAGATCAAATTGCCAACATCCACTGGATCATCAAAAAAGCAAGAGAGTTCCAGAAAAAACATCTATTTCTGCTTTATTAACTATGCCAAAGCCTTGACTATGTGGATCACAATAAACTGTGGAAAATTCTGAGAGATGGGAATGCCAGACAACCTGACCTGCCTCTTGAGAAATCTGTATGCAGGTCAGGAAGCAACAGTTAGAAGTGGAAATGGAACAACAGACTGGTACCAAATAGGAAAAGGAGTACGTCAAGGCTGTATATTTTCACTCTGCTTATTTAACTTATATGCAGAGTACATCATGAGAAATGCTGGGCTGGAAGAAACACAAGCTGGAATCAAGTTTGCAGGGAGAAATATCAATCACCTCAGATATGCAGATGACACCACCCTTATGGCAGAAAGTGAAGAGGAACTCAAAAGCCTCTTGATGAAAGTGAAAGAGGAGAGTGAAAAAGTTGGCTTGCTTAAAGCTCAACATTCAGAAAACTAAGATCATGGCATCTGGTCCCATCACTCCATGGCAAATAGATGGGGAAACAGTAGAAACAGTGTCAGACTTCATTTTGGGGGGCTCCAAAATCACTGCAGATGGGGACTGCAGCCATGAAATTAAAAGATGCTTACTCCTTGGAAAGAAAGTCATGACCAACCTAGATAGCATATTGAAAAGCAGAGACATTACTTTTACAACAAAGGTCCATCTAGTCAAGGCTATGGTTTTTCCAGTGGTCATGTATGGATGTGAAAGTTGGACTGTGAAGAAAGATGAGCGCCAAAGAATTGATGCTTTTGAACTGAGGTGTTGGAGAAGACTCTTGAGAGTCCCTTGGACTGCAAGGAGATCCAACCAGTCCATTCTGAAGGAGATCAGCCCTGGGTGTTCTTTGGAGGGAATGATGGTAAAGCTGAAATTCCAGTACTTTGGCCACCTCATGCGAAGAGTTGACTCATTGGAAAAGACTCTGATGCTGGGAGGGACTGGGGGCAGGAGGAAAAGGGGACGACAGAGGATGAGATGGCTGGATGGCATCACCGACTCAATGGATGTGAGTTTGAGTGAACTCCGGGTGTTGGTGATGGACAGGGAGGCCTGGCGTGCTGTGATTCATGGGGTTGCAAAGAGTAGGACATGACTGAGCGACTGAACTGAACTGAAAATTGTACTATTGGGAACCTAACTTGTTTCATTTAACAGTGTACCATGAACATTTTCCCATGTCATTAAGTATTCTATAATGTCATTTTAATGACTACATGAATACCTTTTTATGTATTGCTGGCGCATAATAAATCAAACCACTGTTAATAAGTTGTAAGACTTTATCTAATATGTTATTTTGTGATTTTAAACAATGTGTAAACTGAAACAGGTTTTGTGACTTCTCTGGCCCTCAGTTTTCTCATTTAAAAAATAGAGATAATGATAGTACCTGTTCAGAGGGCTCTATAAGGATTAAATTGGTAAACTTATGAAAAATCACAAGAGGTCAGTGATTTTTAACCATCATTCTCAAGTTGGCATAAACAATATGCAGTAACTTATTTTTACAAATTGTTATGCATTCTGAAATCTTTGGAATTTCTAAGTTAATGATATAGTTTTGCATTTTGATACATAATAGAAAACTCACTTTCCCCCAAAATGTATGCAAGTACCTACCCATCACTAAGTGTAGAAGTATCTATTTCTCTAAATCATCACTGACCAGATTCTTGAAATTATTTACTCTTCTCTGGCATGATGAGTGTAAAACAATTATCTCTCTCCTATTTTAATTCACATTCCTCTGTGGAAGAACATTCTTACATTGATTTATTCATCATTTCTAATTCTTCATTCATGAATTCTCAGTTACTGTCCTTTATCCAGTTTTATAAAGAGCTTTTTATCACTGCTTGTATCATGTTACGAAATATGTTTATACATTCAAGGTAACAATCTCTTATTTTTATATATATCTTGCATTTTTCTTGAAATTTGATTATATATATATCCTCCTTGCAGGAGGCACACAGTTTTATATAACTATATTCATAAATCTTCCTTCTTTTGGAGTCATGTTTATAAACTCCTTCCCTGTCCAAAGACTATGTAAATACTCAACTGTATATTTTCATCTACAATTTGTATGGATTCAGTTTCTATTTATCATTTTAATCAAACTTTATTGTGCAGCATAGTATTATGTCTTTTTTCCACAAATGGTAAGCTGATGAATTTAATATTCAGTAATTTTACAGTAATTTGAAATGATACTTTATTATATTTTTAAATCTGGACTTCTTTTCTTTTTTACTAATCATATGGCATATTGTTTTATATCTGGCAATATGATAATAGTGTTTCTTGGTAACTTTTAGTTTTACAAAATTATTATTTTAGCTGTACTTGGAATGCCTAAATGGTGTTGAGCATTATTTCACTGCATTGTTTTAAATTAATAATAAAGTGTGAAGATTTGGGGGGTTGAACACTCTAATTAAAAATGTGAAACATATTTCTCTGTTGATAGATGTCACTATATACACCAGGGAAGCCCCTGTATCCCCATTATAGGCTCATCAATACCATCTTTCTAGATGCCATATACATGCGTTAATATATATCTGATTTTCTGTTTCTGCTTTACTTCAATCTGTGTAAGACCATTTTAGTTGAATTTCTTGGTCATTGCAGGAAGAAAATCACAAATAGACATTTGCTTTATATGACATGTAACTTGTTATTTATTAAATAACTTGCATATCTGGTTCACTGAACAACATGTAAAATAACTGAATTACTACCAACTTAACATCAGTTCAGAAAGTACTGTTATGGACCAGTCCCATAGGCACTTGGATATAAGAACTGACAAGACAGAACCAATGTATTCGTCAGAATATACTAGGTTTTACTGTGGTTGATAAAAAAAAAAAAAAAAATGATCCCAGTCTTTATAGCTTAAAATTGTGTTTCTCTCAAATTGCATGACCCATTTTGGATGAGCAGAAGTGTTTTGTGTTCCCATAGTAATCTAGAAAATCCCACTGCCACTTTTTACTCATTTTACCATAATTCATGTGTCAGGGGAAGAGAATATGGCACATTGCTCTCTGAGTATTGAAGGTTTGGTAGAAAAGTGGCCCAGATCACAAGGCTATTCTATAAAGGGGTAAAAAACTATAATCCTACCATGTGCTAGGAAGGCAAGGCCAGAGTATTATGAACTGCCCTAATAATTTTTGAAATCTCAGTCCTGGAGCTATTCACAGCATTTTGGAGAAGAGAGAAAATCAACACATAATCATAGTAATTACAATATAATATGATAAACTGGACAAACTTTAGTAAAGGACAAAGAAATTTTCAGCAGGAGAAGGCAAGCATTCAACATACTTGGAGAAGACAGAAAATATTTCTTAGGAAAATTGGCATGTGATTTGAACTGTATAGATAAATGTACCAGATATATCCAGAAAGTATTTTACTCATAAATTATACTAAAGTACAATAGAGAAACAGCCTCTAAGAGAAAGAAGCATAAAGGAAGACCAAGATTCAGGGGGCTAGTCACAATAAGTTACATCTGTTTAGATAAATTACTTTGCTTCTCTAGACCACAAGTTTCATGATAATACAAAGAAGTTTAACAATATTTTTTCAGCTCTAACATTCTATGTTGGAATTTTTGATGCTGAAAACTTTACTGGTTATTCTCAGGTCCTTATGTGTAGGTAATCATTCCACATCAAAGAAAGTCAGAAGAGACAGCAAATGATTTTGTACTATGCATGTCAATCCTAATTACTTAGAAGGGGCTGGAACATTTGATTGTATAAAATGCAGTCTGAGACGAAATAGTGTGGAAGACTGTCAATGACTTTCATAGATGTAGAAGGAATGGTTATTTCCATGAGCTCTTATTATAGAAGTGCTGTCATTTCAGCAGTTGTTAGGCCTGTGATAAAAATATATTGGTGTGATCAGCAATATAATTTTATCATAGGCCTAACAACTGCTGAAATGTTACAACTTTTATAGTGATATGTTTTATTTTTCACTTTTTTACAGTGATGTATATATACATATATATGTATGTGTGTATATGTAGATAGATATATATCTCTAATGTGATACATGAAATTTTAACATCAGTGATAAGTCAAGTCACCTAGGAGCCAAAAGTTCTCCTCTCCTTTATTTCATATACATGCTTACTAATGAATGCAGAAGACAAATTTACAAAGGACTCAGTACCCAGTTTTAACCAGCCCCATCCAGTCTCAAGGATTTTCTTTCCTATATGATAAATCTGCCCATGGCTCTAGGAACATACATAAAAATCTAGTGGAAAAAAGAAACAGAGAAAAATTATACTGTATATGAAGAGTATAACATAGAAAACACAGATCAACATAGAGAATGCCTTTTACACTTGATTTTAGCCAAAGGGCCAAGAAACAATAAGAATGCCTTTTAAAAGGTGGATTCAGTTCCTTCAGTCCTATAAATGAACTGTTATTGTTATTGTTATAATGATTTTCCCCCCCTGGAAAAAGTAAAGTGTAAAATCTATTTTCAAAACATATCCATACTTTCCAAGTCCCACTCTTAAAGATGTAGGGAGTTATATAACATTATGTAAGGCCTAG
The DNA here is from genome assembly GCF_023091745.1 of Budorcas taxicolor. Lineage (NCBI taxonomy): Eukaryota > Metazoa > Chordata > Mammalia > Artiodactyla > Bovidae > Budorcas > Budorcas taxicolor. The sequence goes on along the minus strand of NC_068934.1, from coordinate 15,157,571 downwards.
TAGATGAGCCTTTATCATCTTATATAAATAATCATTAAAATAATGTCATTGATTTTGCTTTCAGCCAAGCATAATTACTGAAAATACTTGTCAAGAAATGTACGGTCTTTTGATTAAACAGAATAATACAGGTTTAAGCTGCCCTTTTCTAGTAAATAAACTACTTTTTACCTATACAACTCTGTTACAAAATGTGTATTTGAGATGAAAATATGTAAATAGAATAAGTCCCACTGCACATTTTTTCCACTTTACACCAGTGGGAAACTCCTTTTTAGAAGCCAGAAACTGTGTAATTTTCTAGTGTATTTTTTTCTAAAACATTTCTTAGTTTAAGATTTTTAAAAATCTGCTTACTTTCATCCAGGTCTTAGAGATTCATGACTTGTTCTGTTGATTACAACTAAATCAATTATAGGAAAAATAAGTGTAGAAAACATTGGGAACAGACATTAAACACAATGGGTGAAAATGGTATATAACAATAAGGTCTAGTTTTAATTGCCAACAAATAATACTAATTGTTTCAATCTAGTTTGCAAGAGTACTCCAATAAGGGATATAGAAATACTTTAATTAACCTATCAGAGTATAAACTTGATTAAATTATTCAATTATTGCTTGTAAACAGATAATTTTAGTTACGTTGACAAGGGTAAAATAGCTATAACTAGAAATAACTTAACCTAATTAATAATTATATACCATAATTATACCAAGTTTCATATTTTAATATTTTCTAAGGCTTTGCCTTCTTTTATGCTCTTTACTCTTACAAATATATTTACCATATCCACGCCTTAGAAATATATCAGTATGGACACCAGAATTTCTTTGTAAGATAGCAAATTGAACCTGTATGCTAATTGTTGTGTTTATTATATTTCTGGGTTTTTTTCCTTTGCTGTTTTATGATATTGAGCAATACTTCCAAACAGATAGCCACTTACAATTTAAGCATAACCCTTTGACAATGTATTTGACCTTTACATTGACTTACCATGATGTGTCATTTCTGAGTATTATTTCTCCAATCCTGTCAACAATTTCTTGTTCTTAGTCTTTGAGGAGGACAAGTGATTTGTATTATTATTATTATAAAAATGAGAAAACCGAAGCTTAGGGAAATTAAATGAATCATCCAGAGTTAGCAGTTAATGTGATTTTGGACTCAAAATAAGATCTATCAACTTATAAAATATTTTTTCTTTATGTAGGAGAAAGTTATTGCAAATATTTTTGTACAGAGATAGTTGTGTAAGAAACAAATAGACTAATGCCATAGGGAAATGGAAAAACCTTAATCAGCTATTGAAGGAGTTTGGCATTAAATAAGGAATTTTAACAATCTAATTATAATGTTTACCCCTAATTACCTGACCAGAATGGAGAAGGAAATGACAACACACTTCAGTATTCTCACCTGGAGAATCCCGTGGACAAAGGAGCCTGGCAGGCTGTGTACACACGGTCGCAAAGAGTCAGATGCAACTGAAGTAACTTAGCACGTAGGAGTGCGTACGCATGCACCTGACTAGAAACCTCCATGTTCCTAATACTTACAAGGCATATTTCCAGTCTAGTAACATCTAATACAATAGCCACAAGCCACATGTGGTCATTGAAACACAAGCATAAGAGTTGACCTTAAATAAAAGCAAAACTTTAGTATCGCATTTGTATCAACTACATTGTAAGAGCTGACGTGTTCAGAGGTCCCCAACGGTTAGCAGCTGCTGTAAAGAGCAATACTGAGAAATTTCCATTATCACTGAGTGTTCTTCGTCTCTAGACAAACATACAAAAGAAGATTATTGGTCACTGTGTCTGTATTTTCATGGGGTAGATTACACAAGCTCCGTCTATCTACATACTATACTTCCTACCCATGGGGATCACAGTTGACCATGCTACATTAGTTACAGGGCAGTTTTACAGAGTAGGAAATGGACTAGGTCTTTGATAAGCATTTGCTGTTGTATAGTCAGTTTTTGGTTGTTGTTCAGTCACTCAGTTGTTTTCAACTCTTTGTGATCCCATGGACTGCAGCATGCCAGACTTTACTGTCCTTCACTATCTCCCTGAGTTTGCTCAAGCTCATGCCCATTGAATCGGTGATGTCATTCAACCATATCATCCCCTGTCATCCCCTTTCTCTTCTTGTCTTCAATCTTTCCCAGCATCAGGGTACACTCAGTTAAGACAGCATAAATTAAGAGCTTTTAAAAAGTGATTTATTCATAAGATCCAAATTTAAATTGGCTACTTTCCTTAATACCACACAACCTTTGATAGTGCAATGTTATACACTGTATGTGTGGTGTGTGTGTGTGTAAATCTGTTTGAGGAAGTGGGAGGGGCTATTGAGTTTAGAAAACAGAACATAAAAGCCAGTCATACTTGAATAACAATAATGACCTTTCTCTAATTTATAAAACTAATGACTCTCAATGGCTTACTGATGGACATCTGAAACATGAATTCAGTGTGTTTCAAATCCAAAAGAGAGGAAATTGAAGAGAAAAATATCATTTACCAATGTGCCTACTAATATCATTGCTAATAATTATTTTAATTTTTTATTTGAACTCCTTCCTTCTGGTCCAACAATCTTTTTTCTTAGATATTATTCCTTGGTTGTTTTAAGGTCAATCTAAAATTAATTATTTTCTCAATCCTGGCTAGTCCAAAATGGCTTTAGATATTAGATTATTAACTGATAATTTAGCTTAGTGTAAAATTCTAGGTTAATAATTATTTTTTCTAATACTTTTAAGGCATCAATCAATGGTCTTATGCTAAGCATAATTGCTAAAGAAAAGCCTAATTTCAATTGACTATATTAATATCTTGGTTATTCAGTTCAATTCAGTCACTCAGTCATGTCAGACTCTTTGTGACCCCATGAATTGCAGCACGCCAGGCCTCCCTGTCCATCACCAACTCCCAGAGTTCACCCAAACTCATGTCCATCGAGTCAGTGATGCCATCCAGCCATCTCATCCTCTGTCGTCCCCTTCTCCTCCTGCCCCCAATCCCTCCCAGCATCAAAATCTTTTCCAATGAGTCAACTCTTCGCATCAGGTGGCCAAAGTACTGGAGTTTCAGCTATAGCATCAGTCCTTCCAAAGAATACCCAGGGCTGATCTCCTTCAGAATGGACTGGTTGGATCTCCTTGCAGTCCAAGGGACTCTCAAGAGTCTTTTCAAACACCATAGTTCAAAAGCATCAATTCTTCGGCACTCAGCTTTCTTCACAGTCCAACTCTCACATCCATACATGACCACTGGAAAAACCATAGTCTTGACTAAACGGACCTTTGTTGGCAAAGTAATGTCTCTGCTTTTGAATATGCTATCTAGGTTGGTCATAACTTTCCTTCCAAGGAGTAAGCGTCTTTTAATTTCACGGCTGCAATCACCATCTCCAGTGATTTTGGAGCCCTCCAAAATAAAGACTGACACTGTTTCTACCGTTTCCCCATCTATTTGCCATGAAGTGATGGGACCAGATGCCATGATCTTCATGTTCTGAACGTTGAGCTTTTAAGCCAACTTTTTCACTCTCCTCTTTCACTTTCATCAAGAGGCTCTTTAGTTCTTCTCTTTCTGCCATAAGGGTGGTGTCATCTGCATATCTGAGGTTATTGATATTTCTCCCTGCAAACTTGATTCCAGCTTGTGCTTCTTCCAGCCCAGCGTTTCTCATGATGTACTCTGCATTTATGTTAAATATGCAGGGTGACAATATACAGCCTTGACCTACTCCTTGTCCTATTTGGAACCAGTCTGTTGTTCCATGTCCAGTTCTAACTGTTGCTTCCTGAACTGCATACAGGTTTCTTAAGAGGCAGGTCAGGTGGTCTGGCATTCCCATCTCTTTCAGAATTTTCCACAGTTTATTGTGATCTACATAGTCAAAGGCTTTGGCATAGTCAATAAAGCAGAAATAGATATTTTTCTGGAACTCTCTTGCTTTTTCGATGATCCAGTGGATGTTAGCAATTTAATCTCTGGTTCCTCTGCCTTTTCTAAAACCAGCTTGAACATCAGGAAGTTCACAGTTCACGTATTGCTGAAGCCTGGCTTGGAGAATTTTGAACATTACTTTCCTAGCATGTGAGATGAGTGCAACTCTGTGGTAGTTTGAGCATTCTTTGGCATTGCCTTTCTTTGGAATTGGAATGAAAACTGACCTTTTCCAGTCCTGTGGCCACTGCTGAGTTTTCCAAATTTGCTGTCATATTGAGTGCAGCACTTTCACAGCATGATATTCCAGGGTTGTCTCATAATACTTAATAATAATTTTCTGTTTTTGTTTGATCTTATACATTTTCATTATGAGGTATCTGGTGTCAATCTCTATTTTTCCTGCTCAAGATTGTATGTTCTCCTTCTATATCAAGAGTCAAATCTTTCTTCAATATAAGGAAATTGTTAGTCATTATATATTCAAATACATAGGGATTTTACACTGGATCTCTAGGGTCTCATAAGTTCACTTGCATTTTCTATTTTTTATTTCTCTGAACTATATCTTGAGCTATTTCTTGAGTTTTATCATTTGATTAAAAAAAAAAAACCTGTAGGATTTTTATATTTGGTCTACCTATTAAGTCATCTATTTAGGTTATTACTATTTTTTCAATAGCTATACATTTGGCCTAGGAGTGCTATTTGATTATTTTTCATATTTTGTGATTTTACCTTTATATTTTGTCATTGCTTAAGTTTTTATTTTTATCTACTCAAACACTTTAAAATATTTATTTCAATTGTAACAATATGTTATCCTAATATCATAAATTCTCCAGTTTAGTATTAACTTCTTCTCCACATTGTGGATTATATCATGTTATGTTTATAATTTGAATGTGGACTCATCTACAGGAATTTTTATTTTATTTGTATGTGTGCTGTATGTGTTATATGAATATTCTCTATCCTGAGTCACTGAAGGAGAGTTTCTGATTTGCTTCAGTGTAGGCCCTAAGTTTCCATCAGTTCTTAATCAATTTCTGTATTAATTTCTCAGTTTGTGGCTATGAATAGGAAGATACTGTAATTTATTATCCTAACAGGATACTTATAAAAGTGAATGGGAATTTTATGAAAAGAGTAAACCAGGATTGTCCAGGACCAAATAGGATGTATTGTCATTTTATTCATGATCATGAGAATATTGAGAGTGTGAATATTAAAGCCATGAATAGAATATGCATAGTGTATTTTTTTTTCCTATTGGAAACCTTGGGGCAATGGAAAGTTCCTATTGATGTACCTGTACCTACTGAGAAGAGGTTTTATATTCTCATTTTAGGGACTGGACAAGTTCTAGCTCATAAACAAGTAATATTTGAAACTTATTTAAGTAGTTTAATTTCTGTGACCTGGATTGGTCACTCCACATGGGCTTTCTAACTCCAGCTTCCTATTCTTAAAAGGTTTATGTCCAGTTCTGATCTGCAAATTAATGAATCTACTTCAGATTCACCTCATGTTCACTGCTCTTGGGTGTTGTCCTGATTTGGTCAGAACTCATAGTTATGTTTTAATTTGTAAAGCTATTTGTTATTCAGCACTGTTATATATTTACTTGGAGTAAAAGCAGTTGTTGTTTTTTCTTTAAATATCAACTTAGTCTACTGTATGGGCTTCCCTGGTAACTCAGATGGTAAAGAATCTGCCCACAAGAGACCTGGGTTCGATTCCTGGGATGGGAAGATCACCTGGAGGAGGGCATGGCAACCCACTCCTGTATACTTGCCCAGAGAATCTGCAGGGACCGAGCAGTCTGATGGACTAAGGTCCATGGAGCCACAAAGAGCCAGACACGGCTGACTAATTAAGCACAACACAGCACAGTCTATTGCACTTGTGAGCACAATTTTAGATAAATAACATTAACATATTTTAAAAGAACATTATACGACTGTAGGTTTCATTCTATTTGTTTTCTTATACATTCATGTTTATTTGTCTCTTCCTTAAAGGCCTGGGATAATTTTGTGATTTCTTTACTAGTTCATTGGCTGTATTCTCTGCATTGTTCCCCATATTTTTCTATTTCTTTATTTATGGTTTCTCTAAATATAGTAACAATTCACATGTACATCAAGTCTCTCTACATAATGTAGCACTACACTATTGCTAAACCTCTGAAAAAGAGGAAAGCCAATATCAAGGGTCAGCAGACAAAGTCTTATGAGCCAAATACAGCCCACCAAGTCATTTTGAGCCTGTGAGGTAGGGGTGATTTTTTATAGTTTAAAAAAATTGAAAAAAGTCAAAACCAATATTTTCAACCTATGAATATGATATAAAGTTCAATTTTTGCATATTTATACATTTTTACTGAACTCACATGCATTCATTTATGTATTGCCCTTGACTATTTTCATATTATAAGAGCAGAGTTGACTAGTTACAAGAAACGCGATTTGAACCACAGGCCTAAAATATTTGCTATTTTGTGCTTTACAAGGAAAGCATTCTAACTTCTCAGTTAGACAATTAAAGGTAATGATATACTCTTTAACAAATCTAGAATTCCTATGACTAAAAACAATGGGGTGAATTTTAATTAAATCATTTGAGTATAAATAAGCTAGTGTGGCATTGTGCTTTAGAAATTGGAATGAGAGAGGGGGTAGGAGTGATATAATTTATCATAATAGAAATTCTGGTAGTTCCAAGATCAAGAATAAAAACAGGAGAAGCCATATAATGAAAATAATAAAATAAGTGAAGAGTAGAAATATTTGTGTATGTTTCTAAAGCAGTTGTCTAATAAGTGTCAGTATTTTACAGCACCGGTATAAATAACAAGACTGCTGCTGCTAAGTCGCTTCAGTCGTGTCCCACTCTGTGCGATCCCATAGATGGCCGCCCACCAGGCTCCGCCATCCCTGGGATTCTCCAGGCAAGAACACTGGAGTGGGTTGCCATTTCTTTCTCCAAAATAACAAGACTAGTATTGGTTAAAAAGTTACAGAAAATATATCATGCAAGATCTTGATGTTTTGAATCTTATGACTTCGTGAAATACAGAGGGATGAAAAAATTTGACTACATTAAATATAGATCAACAACCGTCATACTAAGAGAAATAAGAGCCACATGCTCTTCTGGGGAAAATCTCGAAGCAGCATAAAAGAAAGAGAAAACTGATTTTGGCAAAAGGTTTGAAGGTTTCCTCTCCTGAGAGTCAGATGAGTTCACATTAACATATCAAGGGGACTAATGTACTGGGAAACAACTGGTCACACACACAAAAATAAATCAAGTATGATATAAAACTAATAAATATTTCTTTGTCATTAATAGACCTCCTTTCTTCCATGTGCTTTATTAGTCAGAGACAGTCAAGGATTGCTAACCTTTTAAAATAATGAAGGACCTGTAACTGTTAAGGTAGTCTTCAGAACCAAATTTTATTTTAAAATCTGAAGAACTAAGCCAAATTAAAAATATATTCTTATTTGATTTGCTCTTGAATCTAGAAAAAGATTTTTTTTAATGTGTTATTAATCTATATTTCAACTCCTGGGGGACTGTACTTGTCTACAGGATTGTGGAATTTGTAAAGAAAATGACCTTCATTGACAAAAGTTCAGTACATGTTCAATGAGAAACGTGTATCATAATTGGATTCACAGTTCTAGGGCTGAGCTGAGGGGAGTGAAAGAGCCTGCAGGGAGTGATCACTATGTTATAGGCATTGTACTAAGTGATTTACATAGATTATTTAATTTAATATTCACATGACATTGACAAGTTACTCGACTTTATACATGAAAAAATTAAGACTCAGAGAAAATAAATTATGTATCTGCTGCCTAGTTAGCAGAAAGTAGTAGAGCTCAACTTAGCAATCTAAAACATGCTATTCTCAGGACACTGTTCTGTTTATATTTATGGCAGGATTATCCCAGGACAAGCTATAACTTATAAATTACAGCTGGAAGGTTAAAAACACAGGCTGTGGACTCAGACAGACCCAGATTGAATGTTCAAGCTAGATAATACCAAGTCCTAACTGTAAAATTATTTAGCCTCTTGGACTTTAGTTTCCCTGTTTGTAAAACAAGTGTAATTATTACCTATTACATACAACTGTCAAGGTCAAATAAGCTTAGGCAAATAAGACACCTAGTCAGTGCCTGGCACAGAAACTGTTAACTACAACTATCGTTATCAATGTCAGCTCTGTCTTCTTCACCATGGTTTCTGTTAAGTTCCCCAAACTTTCTCCAAGTGGTTTAACTCTCTTTACTTGATGAACTTGTCACATATCACTGATCTTTAATATGTGTACTCGTTACCACATGGAACAATCTAGCAGATCTTAACTAATTATTAAAATATTTCATTTCATAATTAACCAATGCATCCAGTAATAAATTAATAGCTTTGATTAAAACTAGAAGCTTTTCCCTCCTCATAAAGCACACAGATAGTAGATAGTTAACAAATCAAAACACCAAACAATTTCAGGTAATGATAAATGTTACAAAGAAAAAGACAACAGGGTAAAGAGATGAAGAGGAGGTGTTTAAGAAAGGCCACTTAAAGGTTGTTCTTCTGATAGAAAAAAACATGAAAAAAATGAAAAAGTCAAGTCTAAAGCCAGGAAAAGACTATACCAGGCAGTGGGCAAAGAAGCATAAAAGTCTGTGTGACTTAATGCGAGAGCTAGAGATAGAAGAATAGAAAAGGAACCTCAGAAGATATTAATCGTAGGGTGACAACTTAATTGCCTGAACTGTTACCTACATATTACAGGAATCCACCAGAACATTCTAACAAGCAAGGCCTATGATTTAACTTATGATTTTAATAGATCCTTCTGGTTGCTCTTTCAATGAGGAGAGGAGGAAAGAACTCAGTCATGAAGTTATTGATCTTCTTGAGTAACTTGGAACTGTGCCTTGGACTGGGGACTACAAACAGGGTGGTGAGAAGCTCTCTGATTTGGGGAGTGCTTTGTAGGTGGAGATACTAGGATTTATTGCTAGATTAGATATAGGATTTCAATATAGTTCTATCAGCCAGTCAGTTCAGTCGCTCAGTCATGTCTGACTCTTTGCAACCCCATTAACCGCAGCACGCCAGGCCTCCCTGTCCATCACCAACTCCCGGAGCTTACTCAAACTCATGTCCATTGAGTTGATGACGCCATCCAGCCATCTCATCCTCTGTCACCCCCCTTCTCTTCCTGCCTTCAACCTTTCCCAGCATCGGAGTCTTTTCCAATGAGTCAGTTCTAGTTCTGTATCTCTAGGTATAGAGATTGAGATATAGTTCTCTATCTCCAATGAATCTAGTTCTGTAACTCTTTACAAAAAGAGTTATTGATCTCACTGTGTATATAATAACAAATGTGAACTTTATGAAAGTACAAGCTCATGAAAAATAAACTTTTTTTTTTGCTATTAATAAAACCTGATCCTGTGATGGATGCAGAATCATAAAAATTGCATATAACTAGCTTGAAAGTGAAAATCTCTCAGTCATGTCTGACTCTTTGTGACCCCATGGACTCTACAGTCCATGGAATTCTCCAGGCCAGAATACTGGAGTGGGTAACCTTTCTCTTCTCCCAGGGGACCTTCCCAACCCAGGGATCAAAACCAGGTCTCCCTCATTGCAGGCAGATACTTTATCAGCTGAGCCACCAGGGAAGCCCAAGAATACTGGAGTGGGTAGCCTATCCCTTCTCCAGTGGATCTTCCCAACCCAGGGATCTAACTGGGCTCTCCTGCATTGCAGGCAGATTCTTTACCATCTGAACACTCAAGGAAGCCCTATAACTAGCTTAAATGTATTTAAAGTTAAAATGCTAACGTGTATGAATTAAATGCATGAAGGGCATTGGTAAGAAACGTTGAGAGGTGCTTGGTCACCCTCTTTTTACATCGCCAGGCACAACACTACCTCTATGCTTTGTTAAAATACATGATTTATGAGCATTGTCTCTGTTCTCTGTAAAGTGCTGCACTGGGCCTCCTGATGGCTCAGACGGTACAGCGTCTGCCTGCAGTGCAGGAGACCCAGGTTTGATCCCTGGGTTGGGAAGATCCCCCCTGGAGAAGGAACTGGCAACCCACTCTGGTACTCTTGCCTGGAAAATTCCACGGACTAAGGAGCCTGGTAGGCTACAGTCCATGGGGTCTCAAAGAGTCGGACATGACTGAACGACTTCACATACAATGCTATTCCAAGCCCCTTTCCCACTTCTAATCATATGGCTATGCAAGTAAATACTTTCTAAACATGAGCTCAAACATTCACCAGCTAACCAGAGTGTTGTTGTGTTTTGTTTTTTTTTCTGCCACATGCCACATACTTTCTTGATATTGGTTAATGTGTTTACATGAAATCTCTGCTAACCATTATCTTGAGAAAAGTAACCCTTAAAATGAATTAATTAGAAAAGATGGAAGATGGTCATGTGATGTCAGTCAAGCTCACCTCCTTTCCTAGGTGCCTAGGGCTGGGTTCCTGGCATAATGGGGCTATCAGTGTGTTTGACCCTGTTAGTGGGTGTACTAGACAGATAAGCACCTGATAATGGGCCTAGATTGCTGGTTTTGCCTGAAGTAGAAATTCTGAAGCTCCCTGTGGGTCCCACACAGTGTATCCCTTTCAATATATGTGTTTTAATCAATTCATGGTGATTATTGTTCATCCCAAAGGATCTGTTTGATCACTTTAGGTCATTACTGTATCTGCACTGGTTAGTCAGGGCAGGCAAAATTCTTTCAATGTGTTCTACACTGAGGTCTGGGGAAAGTGGTCTAAAGGTTTCCAGGGCAGCATGAAAATAGATGTTGGGTGGATTGTAGGCTCTTTTATAAGATTTGGGGGTCCCTGATACCAGAAGTATCCCTCTGGTTTTAGGATTCTTTTAAAAGGATAACCTCTAACTCCTTATGGTAGGACAACTAATACCTACCCCTCCCCATCCCATAATGCCACACAGCTACGGTACTGGAGTTTGTCTAACCTGATGAGCAGGAAATGTCTGTTTGCCCAGATCACAGCCTAACTAACGGGATGTCCATCTTTCTTCCGATGGCCCTCTCCCAAGCTTCCACAGAGTGTAATCTTGCTCATGATCAAGTCTCTTGAGAGACTATATTTTCCCAAATACAATATTTGTTTCCTCCAAATTTAGTTCATCGTCCGCTGCAGCACATGAACAAGAACGTTGGAGATGGCCATCCCCAGTGATTTAATTCACCTTAGGGAAGTGACTTAACTCTTGTGATGCTCAATTTCCTAATTTTTGAAACAAGGATATCATTATTTCTGACTTCACAGTCGTCTTGAAAGAATAGATTCACTTAGTTCATGCCTGGGATAGTGTTGACGCTGAACAGATGATGAATATTATCTCCTTCTGTGTCAAAAATGAGTGATTCACATATACCTATGGTTAATTCATGCTGCTATATGACAGAAATCAAACCAATATTGTAAAGCAATCATAAATCAAGTAAAAATAACTAAATACAAAAAATGAATGATTCAGTATACTTTTCCTAAGTCCGCTAAGTGATTTCCATGATATCACTATATCTATCTGTTTCTATTGGTGTAGCAAACAAATGAGACCCAAACCTTGGGAACCTGGAGGAAACAGTTAATAACATTTAGTGTCAGGAAACAGACCTAAGAAATTTAAAAAGAGATATTTACATTAATGTTTGTCCTTTTGATGATGAGCTTTATATGCATGGAAACCACATTGTAATCATATTTGAATAAAGCAATTTCCTCTTATCTGTAGGACACACTTTCCAGGATATCCAGTGAAGGCCTGAAACTGTGGATAGTGCTGAATCCTATATATACTATATGTTTTTCCTATACTTACATACCTATGACAAAGTTGAATTCATGAATTAGGCACAGTAAAAGATTAATCACTATAACTAATTATAAAATAGAATAATTATAGCAATATAATAAAGTTACGTGAACATGGTCTCTCTCTCAAAATATCTCAGTACAACTTTAATACCTTTCCATCTTTACTAAGAAATATAACTTGTGTAGTTTAAGGTACAATAGAAAAACTAAAATAATTTTTTTTTTTCACGATTTCATGGACAGGAGATTTGTTCTTACCACAGATTTTTACAACTTCAGTGTACAGGTTTTGTTTCCTATCAAGTCGAGAACTTTCAACATTTCACTTAAAGGAAGCACCTTACAGTTTCTTCTTGGCGTACCTGAATTTTCAACATTACTACTCTTGTACTTTGGGGTCATTATTAAGTAAAGTAAGGGTTGATTGAACACAAGCAATGTGATACTGTAAAAATCAATCTGATAACCTAAATGGCTGCTAAGTGACTGATGGGTGTGATAAGCTGGATAAAAAGATGCTTCATGTCCTGAGCAGGATGTTGTGAGATTTCATCAGCTACTCAGAAGGGTATACGATTTGAAACTTATAAGTTGCTTATTTCTGAAATTTTCCATTTAAAATTTTGTAACAAGATTGACTATGGGTACCTGAAACTATGAAAAGAGAAACTTCAGTTAAGGGAAGTGTGTTCAAAATTCACTCATAATCCACACTCTAAATATCCTTCTAGAATTGTATGGGGAACTGAATAATTGCATTTGTGTTCTTTAAATGAAATATAGGTTCTAAATAGCAGCAAGAGGATTTTAGAGACAATTAGAGTCAGTGAAGATATTCTAATTATTTTTAATTGACGTACATTGTCATATAACATTACATTACTTTCATGTATACAATATAATTATTTTATGTTTATATATTACAAAATGATCACCACAATAAGTCTAGCTCACATTTGCCCCCATATATAGTAACATATATTTTTTCTTGTGATGAGGATTTTCAGAATCTGCTCTCTTAGTAACTATCAAACATGCAAAACAGTCATCCCGAGTATCTGCCAGTAATTAGTTCCAGACCCCCACCTCAAGAAATAACAAAACCCGTGGATTCTCAAGTCCCCCACTTGGTGCAGTGTATCAGCCCTCCGTATCCACGGGTTCCACATTTGCAGATATGGAGAGCTGATGGCACAGTATTAACAACGATATTCATCATGCTCTACATTATAGTCGCATCAACTATTTAACTTATAACTTGAAGTTTGTGCCTTGTGACCCCCTTAACTCATTGCACCCATCCCATCATCCACCACTGATAACCACCAATCGGTTTTTTGCATCTGTAAATATGAACTTGTTTTTTTCTTTCTTTTAGGGGGTAAAGGGAGGGTTCCACATATAAGTGATATTATATGGTATTTGTCTTTTTCTGACTTATTTCACTTAGTTTAAAGCCCTCAAGTTCCATACATGTTGTCCCAAATGATAGGATTGCATTTTCTTATGCTGGATAATATACACCATACATTTTATACAATCATTCATAGTGCAAATACTTAAAAAATTCTATTTGAAAGTGTGGAATGACACATAGAAGCTCTCAATGGGTACCGTACTTAATGCTGAATGAGTGACGTCACCCACCTCTCTATACAAACCATCTGTTGATTATGTGATTGTTGACAGAGCACTTTAGCTAAATACCAAAGTCCGTCTGAAAGGTGTTTCTAAATATTTTGGAGGAATCAACATCCATAAAAAAACCTACAGTACTAATTTAATACACTATGGCTTTAAAAATTCTGCTTCCTTATGCCCGATATTGTTCTTGACACAGCACTAAATAGTACATAACTCTCCCATAAAAACAGAATGAGTCAGGGAACAGTTGAACCACTTGGATTTCCTTGTAGTAAAGGGAGAACGGATGGTGATGGCCACACAAAATTGGTCCAAAACAGTGATGGGTAAATAGAGTTGCTCAGATGAGAGAAAGGGCTGAATACCTGTGGCTACACTAAAAGAAACATTAAAGAAGAAGACAAAGATTTCTTCTTACCCAGTGAAACATTTCTGTGCAAATTAGAACCAACTGTCTTTTCATCAGGCATATTTTTTTTAAGTGTACATTTCAGCTCCTCCACAGCTATGCTCAGAACAGCTTTTCATAATCCAGTAGTAGCATACTGGCAGAATGGGCACATATGCCCCAATGTAGCCTTTGCCACACACACCCAGATACCACAAGGACACACACTTGCCTTCACTACACAGCACATTCTGTCCCCTTCCACTCTCCTACTCAGGTAAGATGAGTGTGTTAAGTTCAGAACTGAAAGAAGAGAAAGAATCAGGCCTCAGAGTAAAGGTCAGTACGAGAAAGCAACTGCAGGATACATCTGAAACACAGTTGAGACAAGATCACAGCTGAGCATGATGCCCTTGCTGCCCCATAAGTTGGCCTGAAAACCCCAAATCTCTACATTTAGGATGTAAATAGCATTCCCCTAAGGTGTGCCTTCTTTGTAGAGTACACAATCTGAACAACCAGACATGTCAGACATTCCTATGAGAAAGCATAAGACTTTTGCACACTGACATCTAATATTCCAGTGGAAAAACTGTGCCCAGACAGCAACAGAGCATGCTTTAAGAAAGAAAAGAAGATACTCCAACACTGATTGATCAACATGAACTATGCATTTGAAAAATGCATGCCATTATATAACTATGTATTTCTTCTGAATTCTTTCTATTAATATTTCCATTCCTATATCCCTCGTTGCTTGGTTATCTATTTTATCACATGGAATGTTAAAACTACACAGGGATTTAGAGATAATTGCATTTTAATTGTTTAACTTAATACGTGAAGAATTTGACATCCAGAAAGATTAAACTGCTCCGGATGACCTAGTACCCAAGTGGGGAAACAGAACCAAACTCCTAGTCACCTGATCATTGGCCTTGTTTTCAGTATGTATATCTATTAGTCATTTTATGGAAAGAAAATAGTTTATTAATTTTACACATGAGTTAAAAATATATTTTGGTTTTTGCTTGTCATGCCTTGTGTTGCCCACCTTCACTTTGCCTCTCACTCTGCTCTTACTGTGATCTTTCCAAAGGAGAAATAATAGAAATAGAGTCATGCACATCTCTTGCATGGAATATGAATGTGTTCCTGTTCTAAAAGTATCAATCTATTCATTCTTTCAAAATATATCTATCATATAGGTTAAAGAGGCTGCTTATACAATAACAAAAATACATGGTCTCTAACCTCATGATATATTTAAAGAGAGACATACTCTGGCAAAAAAAAAAAAAAAAGACTGCATACAAATAAATAATTATAAATTTTTGGTGGTGATAATATGAAAAATAGCTGTCCCAAATTTGATGCTAAAGAACAGAGAGGGGTTCACCTCCCAGTCTTCTATTCTGTCTCCTCCTTGCTCCCAAAAATCTTCATTCACCCCTCCTTAAAGTATACTTTCCTTTCCTGTTGCTGACAATGTAATACAGCCTCTAAGATGCAGTTCAAAAAATAAGTACAGTTCAACAAAGCTGTAGGCAGAACTCCTCATGGTATACCCAGTGCTCTTGCATGTTTTGAAGATAATTCATTTACCATTGTGTACTTTGCTGATTTCTTTGCATTTGTTTTTACAATTAAACTGTGAACTTAAGGAGAATAGGAGCTACATTTTATTCATTATTGTGGTCTTTTCAGAGGTACTTATTACACAGTTGTCTAAATGAATAATGAGCTATAGTCCTCAAGTCACAAAATCGCAAGAGAATTAGTTACAGAACCCAGAACTCTAATCTCCCAGCTCAGATCTACTTGGCATTCAAAACACACAAATTGGGTGTAACTTTACAGCATGATATGGAATCAGAAAGACAAAGGCAATTTATACAGAGTTAAAGAGGGAAATAATATTGGTTCTCTCCACGCAAATCTATGAAAATGTGTTGGGAAAATGACCTTCAATTTAGAGCACTGCCAAACTGCATAAACATGAGGCCACAGAAAAGAGAGAATGTGTTAAGCAAATGAACAAGTTGGCTTAGCAAGGAATCACCAAGATTCACACGTGAATTGGCCACTTGACATGAACAAGAACAGTTCAGCATGTAAACAAGAGCATAAAATACTGGATGCTTAGAGTACATCATGAGAAATGCTGGACTGGAAGAAACACAAGCTGGAATCAAGATTGCTGGGAGAAATATCAATAACCTCAGATATGCAGATGATACCACCCTTATGGCAGAAAGTAAAGAGGAACTAAAAAGCCTCTTGAAGAATGTGAAAGAGGAGAGTGAAAAAGTTGGCTTAAAGCTCAACATTCAGAAAATGAAGATCATGGCATCTGGTCCCATCACTTCATGGCAAATAGATGGGGAAACAGTGGAAACAGTGGCAGACTTTATTTTGGGGGGCTCCAAAATCACTGCAGATGGTGATTGCAGCCATGAAATTAAAAGACACTTACTCCTTGGAAGAAAAGTTATGACCAACCTAGATAGTATATTCAAAAGCAGAGACATTACTTTGCCGACTAAGGTCCATCTAGTCAAGGCTATGGTTTTTCCAGTGGTCATGTATGGATGTGAGAGTTGGACTGTGAAGAAGGCTGAGCACTGAAGAATTGATGCTTTTGAACTGTGGTGTAGGAGAAGACTCTTGAGAGTCCCTTGGACTGCAAGGAGATCCAACCAGTCCATCCTGAAGGAGATCAGCCCTGGGATTTCTTTGGAAGGAATGATGCTAAAGCTGAAACTCCAGTACTTTGGCCACCTCATGAGAAGAGTTGACTCATTGGAAAAGACTCTGATGCTGGGAGGGATTGAGGGCAGGAGGAGAAGTGGACAACAGAGGATGAGATGGCTGGATAGCATCACTGAATTGATGGACATGAGTCTGTGTGAACTCCGGGAGTTGGTGATGGACAGGGAGGCCTGGCATGCTGCGATTCATGGGGTCACAAAGAGTTGGACACGACTGAGCGACTGAACTGAACTGAACTGAATCAAAGGAGAAAATCAAAGCTTATAGCAAGGTTTATTGTAATACACAGGTAACCTCTAGTAGATGTAGTTCTTAAAGTATATCTCTATTCACTGTATGAAAACTGCAAAATAAGATATGTTTAACCTGTATTGTGATATCCATTTAACAGCTTGTGAAATGGGGTCAGCCTTGCTAAAATCATACCTCTGGAGATAGAATTGTATGTGACCATCCAGTTCCTAGGAGACTGTGCGTCCTCTTATACCATGACAGAATCAACCATCTCTAAGTGCTGCTGCTGCTCCTGCTGCTAAGTCACTTCAGTCGTGTCTGACTCTGTGCGACCCCATAGACAGCAACCCACCAGGCTCCCCTGTCCCTGGGATTCTCCAGGCAAGACGCTGGAGTGGGTTGCCATTTCCTTCTCCAATGCATGAAAGTGAAAAGTGAAAGTGAAGTCGCTCAGTCGTGTCCGACTCTTCACAACCCCATGGACTGCGGCCTACCAGGCTCCTCCATCCGTTGGATTTTCCAGGCAAGAGTACTGGAGTGGGGTGCCATTGCCTTCTCTCTAAGTGCTAGAGTGAACTAAACATCAGGAAAATAGCCAGGAGTGACAGGTGCTGTCTTCGGATTTTGATCATTTTTCTGAGACATGTCCAGGCATGTTCTGGTGCATCTTACTTTAGACAAGAGATATGTTACTCAGCAGTTGTACATAAATCAGAGTGTTTTATTTTATTTTTTTTTTGTAAATTACATTGCATTATCAATGCATTAAGAAGTCTTATAATTAAAAAATCCTAAAATAAAACCTTATATAACATAATCATATAACTAATTTTTTATTCAAGTTTATAATGCAGGCACCTTGTAACCTGCACAGTTTATTTTTATTTTCTGAAAATGAATCAAAACACTTCTACTGGCATTTAAAATAGCCAGCATTTTAAGACAAAAAATCACCAAATCAGATTGTCCTCCAGAAGAAATCTATAATTGAGTATAGTGGGCATAATTTTTTTAATTTATTATTTTTTTATTGGAGTAAAATGGCAACCCACTCCAGTACTCTTGCCTGGAAAATCCCATGCACAGAGGGGCCTGGGGGGCTGCAGTCCATGGGGTCGCTAGGAGTCGGACACGACTGAGCGACTTCATTTTCACTTTTCACTTTCATGCATTGGAGAAGGAAATGGCAATCCACTCCAGTGTTCTTGCCTGGAGAATCCCAGGGATAGGGGAGCCTGGTGGGCTGCCGTCTATGGGGTCACACAGAGTCGGACACAACTGAAGCTACTTAGTAGTAGTAGTAGTACTACAATTGCTTTATAATGCTTTAATGGATGTGAGAGTTGGACTGTGAAGAAGGCTGAGTGCCGAAGAATTGATGCGTTTGAACTGTGGTGTTGGAGAAAACTCTTGAGAGTCCCTTGGACTGCAAGGAGATCCAACCAGTCCATTCTGAAGGAGATCAGCCCTGGGATTTCTTTGGAAGGAATGATGCTAAAGCTGAAACTCCAGTACTTTGGCCACCTCATGCGAAGAGTTGACTCATTGGAAAAGACTCTGATGCTGGGAGGGATTGAGGGCAGGAGGAGAAGGATACGACAGAGGATGAGATGGCTGGACGGCATCACTGACGCGATGGACGTGAGTCTGAGTGAACTCTGGGAGTTGGTGATGTACAGGGCGGCCTGGCGAGCTGCGATTCATGGGGTCGCAAAGAGTCGGACATGACTGAGCGACTGAACTGAACTGAACTGAACTGAATGCTATGTTAATTTCTGCTGTACAACAAAGTGAATTAGCCAAATGTATATATATACATATATATATATATATATGTATATATATATATAATTATGTTTTGTGTGTGTGTGTGCATGCATAGATGCTAAGTCACTTCAGTTCTGTCTGACTCTATGAGACCCTATGGACTGTAGCCCTCTAGTCTCCTCCATCCATGGGATTCAACAGGTAAGAATATTGGAGTGGGTTGCCGTGCCCTCCTCCCTGGGAATCTTCCCAACCCAGGAATCGAACCTGGGTCTCTGGCATTGCAGGGAGATTCTTTACTGCTGAGCCACTGGGGTAATATATATTACCTCTCCCTCTTGACCCTTCCTCTTACCCTCTCCATCCCATCTTCTAGCTGAGTTACCTGTGGTATAGAGCAGTATCCCACTTGGACATTTTAAAAAGTGGGAACAAATTTGTCTTGTTATTTTCACATTGTTTTTGTATTCTACCATTCAGGAAAACATTTTCTTACTTCCTTCTGATGCATTTTCATTTGTACCTTGATGTTTTCCTGTTTTTGTTTCTTTCCCTGGATTTCCCCATCTCAGAAATCATACAGTGCTTATTCTTCTGTAATGAGCATACTTTAAAATTCTGCCTTCTTCCAGAAAATAACTGCTGATTTGAACAATAGAGAGAATGTCATAGTGGCCACTCCTGGTTTTGATCTTCTCCTCCAACTCAGAATGAAGATAGTCACTACTAGTGCAGGGGTTTGGAGAAAGAGTTGCTATGCCCACGGTTCATGTCAACTAGTGACATGACCTTGAGTAAACTCAGTCATGTTTTGAACCTTCTGTAGGTGGCTTTCTTATTCTTCCAGAGCTGATGAAGGTTAAGGTGTTAGATGTAAATACTTATGGGTCAGGAGGCATTCTTTTTGATTGATGTTCATACACTGAATCCCACCCTCAGGATGGGACCAGTCATTTTGGCACTAAGTTGATGTGATAAAGAGTAGGTAACAAAGTTTCCATTATTTGAATTTCTATTATCAAACAGGATCTTCTCTGAACCATGTTAGCATGGTTGAAATGAAAAGGATTCTGCTCACTGGGGCATTTGATTTGCAATGACAGCTGTCAGTGGATTCTGCTAGGTCCAGATTTTAAGCTGCAGGGTTGGAGAACAGCTTCTCTTTTCCTTATTTTCTTCCACTCTTTTGTCTTTTTTCCTGATTTTAATTTGAAAGAGCAAATCCTAAATTGCATTTCATGGTTCAGAGAAGACGGATACAAAGCTCAATTATTCTAAGTTTATTTATCATTTGTACCAATTAGATAAACTGTCATATTATACACTACTGAAGCTCAAAACAGAAATTTTACTTTATTTTGCAGTGTTTAACAGATTCCACCCAAGCAAATTAACTTTAGTTCAGAGGAATTTGTTTTTTTTAATGGATAGCTTGATTTTTTAAATTCCTTAGCCCTTGACAAAGCTCACAGGCTGTTTATAAATCTTTACAGCCAATATTTTGAGATCTGCTACTAGACTAAGGAAATTCACAGAGATGCAGTGGTGAGCAAAAAGAAATGTGCTACTCATGACCCAGAAGCTTATAATTGAAGAAGAGAGTCAAATATAAATGCACGTGCACAATTACATATGCAGGTACACACTGAATCAATTGATCTGAAGAAAATAACCTGGTGCCAGGGAAGAATATAACGTGTACATCTAATTTAGATTAGAATTTTGGAGAAGCCTTGCAGGTGAATAATTGTCTTATTTAATCTTGTAACATTGTCAAATAGCTTAATACCATATCTATTTGACAGATGAGGAAAGACGGCCCAGAAAGGTTTGAAAAAATGTTACTAGTCAATAACTGTCAGAACTGATCATCTAAAATTTTTCCTTGATCCCCAAGGCAAGCCTGCTTCCAAAGTCTAGGCATGTCTATGCAAGTCTGTACTTCAAGACTGTGATAATCTTTTTGAGGAGTAAACCTGGCCAGGCTTCAGTTTACAGGCATTTAGTAAAAACTAAGCTAGGTGTTAGTTATAAAGATATTTTGTAGGTGTAATAAAATTCCATAATTAGTTGACTTTAGATAAGAGATACTATCCTAGGTGATCTTGGTGGGTGTAGGGAAGGGAATTAGAGAAAGTGAGGTTCAAGAAAGAACAAGACCGGCACTTTACAAGAACAGATCACATTTAATGAGGCAAGAAGGGGCAGCAGTCAGATTAGTGAGCTGCGACACTAACCCAAGAAAAGAGTAAGTATATATATAGGCATATATGTGGAAATCTAGTGTCTTAAGGGGGCCTGTTCTTCTCCAAAGTTGTTCAGATTAGTTATCTCTCTCTCTCTCTCTCTTTTTTTTTTCTTCTTTATTTATTTATTTACTTTAAAATACTGTATTGGTTTTGCAATACACTGACATAAATCTGCCATGGGTGTACATGAGTTCTCAACCCAGAACCACCCTCCCACCACCCTCCCCATATCATCTCTTTAGGTCATCCCAGTGCACCAGCCCCAAGCATCCTGTATCCTGTATCGAACCTAGACTAGTGATTCATTTCTTACATAATAGTATACATGTTTCAATGCCATTCTCCCAAATCATCCCACCCTCTCCCTCTCCCACAGAGTCCAAAAGTCTGTTCTATACATCTGTGTCTCTTTTGCTGTCTCACATACAGGGTTATCATTACCATCTTTCTAAATTCCCAGTGGCACCCCACTCCAGTATTCTTGCCTGGAAAATCCCATGGATGGAGGAGCCTGGAATGCTGCAGTCCATGGGGTCGCTGAAGGTTGGACACGACTGAGCGACTTCACTTTCATTTTTCACTTTCTTGCATTAGAGACGGAGGTGGCAACCCACTCCAGTGTTCTTGCCTGGAGAATCCCAGGGACTGGGGAGCCTGGTGGGCTGCCGTCCATGGGATCGCACAGAGTCTGACATGACTGAAGTGACTTAGCAGACTTAGCATACTGTTTTGGTGTTTTTCTTTCTGGCTTACTTCACTCTGTATAATCGGCTCCAGTTTCATCCATCTCATTAGAACTGATTCAAATGTATTCTTTTTAATGGCTGAGTAATACTCCATTGTGTATATGTACCACAGCTTTCTTATCCATTCTTCTGCTGATGGACATCTAGGTTGCTTCCATGTCCTGGCTATTATAAACAGTGCTGTGATGAACATTGGGGTACACGTGTCTCTTTCAATTCTGGTTTCCTCGGTGTGTATACACAGCAATGGGATTGCTGGGTCATAAGGCAGTTCTATTTGCAGTTTTTTAAGGAATCTACACACTGTTCTCCATAGTGGCTGTACTAGTTTGCATTCCCACCAACAGTGTAAGAGGGTTCCCTTTTCTCCACACCCTCTCCAGCATTTATTGCTTGCAGACATTTGGATCGCAGCCATTCTGACTGGTGTGAAATGGTCCCTCATTGTGGTCTTGATTTGCATTTCTCTAATAATGAGTGATGTTGAGCATCTTTTCATGTGTTTGTTAGCCATCCGTATGTCTTCTTTGGAGAAATGCCTATTTAGTTCTTTGGCCCATTTTTTGATTGGGTCATTTATTTTTCTGGAATTGAGCTGCATAAGTTGCTTGTATATTTTTGAGATTAGTTGTTTGTCAGTTGCCTCATTTGCTATTATTTTCTCCCATTCAGAAGACTGTCTTTTCACCTTTCTTATAGTTTCCTTTGTTGTGCAGAAGCTTTTAATTTTAATTAGATTCCATTTGTTTATTTTTACTTTTATTTCCAGTATTCTGGGAGGTGGATCATAGAGGATCCTGCTGTGATTTATGTCAGAGAGTGTTTTGCCTATATTCTCCTCTAGGAGTTTTATAGTTTCTGGTCTTACGTTTAGATCTGTAATCCATTTTGAGTTTATTTTTGTGAATGGTGTTAGAAAATGATCTAGTTTCATTCTTTCACAAGTGGTTGACCAGTTTTCCCAGCACCACCGGGAAAGAGATTGTCTTTAATCCATTGTATATTCTTGCCTCCTTTGTCGAAGATAAGGTGTCCATAGGTGTGTGGATTTATCTCTGGGCTTTCCATTTTGTTCCATTGATCTATATTTCTGTCTTTGTGCCAGTACCATACTGTCTTGAGGACTGTGGCTTTGTGGTAGAGCCTGAAGTCAGGCAGGTTGATTCCTTCTGTTCCATTCTTCTTTCTCAAGATTGCTTTGGCTATTCGAGGTTTTTTGTATTTCCATACAAATCTTGAAATTATTTGTTCTAAGTCTGTGAAAAATACTGCTGGTAGCTCAATAGGGATTGCATTGAATCTGTAGATTGCTTTGGGTAGTATACTCATTTTCACTATGTTGATTCTTCAGATCCATGAACATGGTATATTTCTCCAAATATTAGTGTCCGCTTTGATTTCTTTCATCAGTGTTTTATAGTTTTCTATATATAGATCTTTAGTTTCTTTAGGTAGATATATTCCTAAGTATTTTATTCTTTTTGTTGCAATGGTGAATGGAATTGTTTCCATAAATTCTTTTTTCTACTTTCTCATTATTAGTGTATAGGAATGCAAGGGATTCCTGTGTGTTGATTTTATATCCTGCAACTTTACTATATTCATTGATTAGCTCTAGTAATTTTCTGGTGGAGTCTTTAGGGTTTTCTATGTAGAGGATCATATCATCTGCAAACAGTGAGAGTTTTACTTCTTCTTTTCCAATTTGGATTCCTTTTATTTCTTTTTCTGCTCTGATTGCTGTGGCCAAAACTTCCAGAACTATGTTAAATAGTAGTGGCGAAAGTGGGTACCCTTGTCTTGTTCCTAACATTAGGGAAAATGTTTTCAATTTTTCACCAAGGAGAATAATGTTTGCTGTGGGTTTGTCATATATAGCTTTTATTATGTACACAAAAATAAACTCAAAATGGATTACAGATCTAAACGTAAGACCAGAAACTATAAAACTCCTAGAGAAGACCATAGGGAAAACACTCTCCGACATAAATCACAGCAGGATCCTCTATGATCCACCTCCCAGAATACTGGAAATAAAAGCAAAAATAAACAAATGGAATCTAATTAAAATTAAAAGCTTCTGCACAACAAAGGAAACTATAAGCAAGGTGAAAAGACAGCCTTCAGAATGGGAGAAAATAATAGCAAATGAAGCAACTGACAAACAACTAATCTCAAAAATATACAAGCAACTTATGCAGCTCAATTCCAGAAAAATAAACGACCCAATCAAAAAATGGGCCAAAGAACTAAATAGGCATTTCTCCAAAGAAGACATACGGATGGCTAACAAACACATGAAAAGATGCTCAACATCACTCATTATTAGAGAAATGCAAATCAAGACCACAATGAGGGACCATTTCACACCAGTCAGAATGGCTGTGATCCAAAAGTCTACAAGCAATAAATGCTGGAGAGGGTGTGGAGAAAAGAGAACCCTCTTACACTGTTGGTGGGAATGCAAACTAGTACAGCCACTATGGAGAACAGTGTGTAGATTCCTTAAAAAACTGCAAATAGAACTGCCTTATGACCCAGCAATCCCACTGCTGGGTATACACACCGAGGAAACCAGAATTGAAAGAGACATGTGTACCCCAATGTTCATCACTGCACTGTTTATAATAGCCAGGACATGGAAGCAACCTAGATGTCCATCAGCAGAAGAATGGATAAGAAAGCTGTGGTACATATACACAATGGAGTATTACTCAGCCATTAAAAAGAATACATTTGAATCAGTTCTAATGAGATGGATGAAACTGGAGCCGATTATACAGAGTGAAGTAAGCCAGAAAGAAAAACACCAATACAGTATCCTAACACATATATATGGCATTTAGAAAGATAGTAATGATAACCCCGTATGAGAGACAGCAAAAGAGACACAGATGTATAGAACAGACTTTTGGACTCTGTGGGAGAGGGAGAGGGTGGGATGATTTGGGAGAATGGCATTGAAACATGTATACTGTCATGTAAGAAATGAATCACTAGTCTAGGTTCAATACAGGATACAGGATGCTTAGGGCTGGTGCACTGGGATGACCCAGAGAGATATGGGGTGGGTGGTGGGAGGGGGCTTCAGGGTTGGGAATTCATGTACACCTGTGGTGGATTCATGTCAATGTATGGCAAAACCAATACAGTATTGTAAAGTAAAAAAATTTAAAAAATAAATAAGTAAAAAATAAAAATGTATGTGTTGTAAAGAAGAAAAGAATGATGTAAATAAATATATTCTCCTTCAGGGAAAGAAGAAAAAGTGTTACCACTTGTTTCTTTTTAAAACACAGTTTCCCAAGCTTCCATGGTGCCACACTAAAGAAAGGAGTAAAACAATGAATACTTCTTTCTCTCTTGGTTTTGGGAAAAGACTTTGAAGTAGAATAGAGACTTGGTTGTAGATGTAGTTTGTTAACCTCAAATAGAACACACGACTTTTGTGAACCTCACTTTTCTCAATGTCAGATGAAGTTCATAATTTCTGTCTTGCTGGGTCTGCTGTGAGCATTAACAGAGATTATGGATGTGACAGCATTTTGCTTAGCATTAACACTTTTAACGATCAGAGCAACATGGCAGATTCAATTCTGTTGTTATCTGCTTGATCTGTAGCGATGCCTCAGCAGTTTTACAAAGCATCAAAGCACACATCAGAGCTTTCTTCTTATTATGACTTACATGGATGCAAATTGTAGGCAAGAGAATAATGTTTGCATTACATGTCAAAGCACAATAGACGATAGAATGAAAAGGTTATAATCAATCTGCACAATCTAGTCAGACATCTTTTTCTCTAAATTATATGAAATGCAGTTTCTGGAAAATTGAGACATTTGATGAATGAGATCATTAGAAAGTGCATCTACTTCAAGTGGTTACTACTTATACAAATTTAGTAATAAGAAACAAACACACAAACCGAACACATTCACAGATTATTAGGAGTAGGTATCCAGATTTCTACCTGCCACTATTTCATTAGACATATAAAGGATATTCTGTATGTCTCTCTACCCTGGTATTGGGAAACTTTGAAATGAGGTTTTATTTTGTTTTATGGTCAAAAAAAGCAAAATGTTAAATAAGAAGATGCAATGAACTATTTAAGACAACTGATGTCACTAGAGATTTCCTCTAATTTCATCAGGGAAACAGGATAAAAAGATGTAGAGATGTTATGATTTTCAGAATTTATTGTACATAGTTAAAGGCTGAAACTATTAAAATTTCTTAAAGTCAACAAACAAGCACAAGAAAATAAAGTTTTGCCTACATCATGTCTTTTGTTGATCTAATGATTTTACATGAATTAATCTTAATAGTCACATGTATAAGTAAAGAAAATCAAGAGATGCTTTTGCTAATGAGAGCAAAGAGAGGGAGGAAAAATATGTTCCATGTTCTTTACTTCATTATTTCATTTAATTTTTAATAATCCTGAGGTACATAGATTAGAAGCTAAATGGCTTGCCCAAGGTAAAGTTTACCAAATTATTTTCTAGTCCAGATTCAAATATTTTATCCAAAAAATACATCACTTGAAACATTTTAATGAAGATAATATAGAGCTTAATATAAAATGAAACTATTCCAAGATGAAAAGGCAAAGGGCTTAGGGTCATTCTTGATGCTATGCAAAGCAAGACTTTGTTTTGAGACAGTCTTGTAAAACTGTTTTTTGTTTTATGCATAACATTTTAACTATTTTTTTCCTAAATTAAATCATTGAGAACTATACACATACTTAAGTTTTCAGTATAAAATATTTATTCATTTTCTATCATGGGTTTGTTAAATTTTTAACATTTATTTTCATATTAACATTTAATATGTTTTATTATAACGTGAATGCAAGCAATGTGCCAAATATCTAGAGGACAAAGCATTTGCTCTTTATACCTCAGGAACAAGGTAAAAATGTTTACTATTATTGTTATTGTTCAGTATTGTAGAAAGAATACTGGCTAATGCTTACAGAGAAGAAAAAACAATGCAGATTCAAAGTAATAAAAATTAATTATTTGAGGATATATAACCATCTATAACAGAATAATTATTAGAAATCATATAATTTCAGAAATGTGCCAGATATAAAACTAATGTTCAAAAATCACTTACTGGTTCCTTTTAATCAGTAAATCCAAGTTAAAATTGAAAATAAAAATAGGACCAATTACTTTATCAACAAAACTATAATGTTTCTAGAAATTAATCCAAGAAGACCTTTGTGGAGAATGTATGCATCAGTAAAGCAGAGACATTACTTTGCTAACAAAGATCTTTCTAGTCAAGGCTATGGTTTTTCTAATAGTCATGTATGGATGTGAGAGTTGGACTGTGAAGAAAGCTAAGTGGTGAAGAATTGATGCTTTTGAACTGCGGTGTTGGAGAAGACTCTTGAGAGTCCCTTGGACTGCAAGGAGATCCAATCAGTCCATTCTAAAGGAGATCAGCCCTGGGTGTTCTTTGGAAGGAATGATGCTAAAGCTGAAACTCCAGTACTTTGGCCACCTTATGCGAAGAGTTGACGCATTGGGAAAGACTCTGATGCTGGGAGGGATTGGGGGCAGGAGGAGAAGGGGATGACAGAGGATGAGATGGCTGGATGGCATCACTGACTCGATGGACATGAGTTTGAGTGAACTCCAGGAGTTGGTGATGGACAGGGAGGCCTGGCGTGCTGCAATTTATGGGGTTGCAAAGAGTCGGACACGACTGAGCGACTGAACTGAACTGATAAAGGACATTATGCAAAATACAAATGTACTGAGAATTATTTCACAACAAGTATAGTGACCATATTGTAAAGACTTCAATTCTCTTTAAATTAAGTGATAATTCAAATATTATTTTATTTAGTAAAATACCAAGAAGAGTTTTATTAATAAAATAATTAAAATTTATGGAGAATCACAGTGTTCCAATATTCCAAAAGCTAAGACAATTTGAAAAATAATATCAATTGAGGGCTCTCATTTACCAGTTATTAAGATACATAGACTCACAGCAAATTCAATTAATGGGATACATTGAAGCAAACAAGAAATAAACCAGTGGGATAGAATGTAGGTCCAGCAAGTGACCTATGTGTATTTGGAAATTTAATTCACAATGGATTGACATCTAGAAGCAGTGCATTAGTGTAGAAAAAAATGAGTCATTTTGTAAAAAGTGTTGAAAATAGTGGCATATTGTTTAATAATAATGATGAAGATAATGATGATATGTGGTGTTCAAAATGTATCACACAATGATCCAAACACTTTAAATGCACCAAGCTTTTTGATAAAAGAGTCCATTAAGATGGACATTATTATAACTTGTATTTTACAGATGAGGAAATTAAGGCATAGAAAGTTATGATTTTTTTATGGAAAATAATCTGAAGCACTTGATGTATACCCCAAACTTACACTACACTGTGAAACAAGTATACTTCAATAATAACAAAATCCCCTTACTTAACTTTGCAAAGTTATTTTTCTAGTTAAGTACAACAAAGTTAGTGAGGCTACTCGGTCATTGAGGAACTGCCATATAAATTTAAGTTGTTAAGAGTGCTGCTGTCAAAACTAATTCTTTTCAAAACTTTTGAAGTGAAATTTCATTCATACTCTCAAGGCCTCCTCAAAGGTTACCTCCTCAGTGGCATGGTCCTAATCCCCATAGACAGAATTGATCCTTTTCTTGTCAGAAATCCATTCTACTTGGGAGCAGAGTCAGGATATAAACTCAATGGTTTAGCTACAGATTCTTTTCTCTTATCCATTGTACTTTTTTGTCTTTACAGGTGGAAAAGGTAATTAGATCCCTATCCCTTTTGTGATTGCAGCATGGTTGTTTTACAAAGGTTTCTGCTGTGCAACAATGCTAATCAGTCATAATTATACATATATATTCTCTCCCTCTTGAGCCTCCCTCCCTCTTCCTATCCCACCACTCCAGGTCATCACGGAGTGCTAGCTCTCGCCATTCATATACATTAACTCCAGAAGGTTAATGACTTATGTGTGAAATGTAAATCTTATAGAATTAAAAGCACTGGGATATACAGAGTAAAGATCTGGATTACTTATTGTGAATTGATATCTGTATCTTCAGTAACCAAAATATTAATATCTAGAACATCTAAGAAATATCTGCAAATTAGAAAAAGTTGAAATATAAGAATAATTAAATAACTAAAAATAGGTAATTTATCAAAGGGAAAGCCTATACTCCCAATAAGAATATTAAGAAATACTCAACCTCACTAGTAGTTAACTTACAGTCCATAGGGTAGCAAAGAGTCACACATGACTGAGTGACTAACACTTCAAGATGAGATATTTACAGATATCATAGGAAGAGTTACAGTGAAAAATATGGTGTTTGCTTAAATATATATTCAAACATATTTAATATTACATATATATTTAAGCACGAAAAATTCTATCATTCTCCCCCGATACACATAAATCTTTCATTTTATAGAGAAGATAGACAATGATAAGATTACTGATAAGATAATTATAAGGTTGCTATTTCTTAGAAAGAAGAATCCATGTCACAGAAGTGACTTGAAAAGAGAGGCTTGGTTGCACATCTTTGACACAGTAGCTCATCCAGGAGAGTTTGTTGAAACAAATTAAATTCTTATAACCAGCACCCCTCAGTTTTCAACAATTTTTAATTCCTTTTCTTCTCCCATCTGGACAATCTAGCTATTTGCTTATTGTGTCTTTGTGTGTGTGTGCGTGTGTGTGAGAGAGAGAGTACTGAATTGAACTCATTAAGTCAGAAGTAAATTTAATTTTGTCACACATATTTTGCAAATTAGAGAAGGCATGAGGGAGTAAGAATATTTCTTCTGTAGACATTTAATTGGAAAGATATTAAATTATATTTCTATATAATGTTTTTCTAATATAATTTTAAAATCACACTTTTAAATTTCCACAGCGCTTTTTTGACTCATGTAGAAAGAAAGTTCATAACATCAAATAAATTAAACTATCTTCTTACAGAATAAAAGATAATAAACTTTAAGTTTAATCCTTATATTCTAATCAAATATATTTTATAGAAATACAAGTAAGGAAACTTTTTGATAATTGTTAAATGACAATTCATATGAAAATAACTTTTAAAGTAGAAATTCTAATGACCTACATGTGTGTATTTTAAACAAAATCATCTGAATTGCTACATGTGTGTATGATCAGGTGAGTTCTAGAATAGTGTTCTAAAACAAAGAAAAAACAACAAATAATTCAACCTTCTCCCCCAAAGTGTATTTAATTCCTTTCTCTACTCAATTGGAATAAGAAAGCAGAAATTATCTTATAGGATTTTATTTCTAAGCCCCGCTACACCTTTATATCTGGTCCGAAATCTTTTGGATAAACTGTTCTATTCCTTAAGGGAGGGGAAAAAAACTATAAGAAAAACAAAAGAGATAATACATTTCTGAGGATGAAGCTCTTATTGTTTTAAATAAATATTTGAATAACCTGATTATAAACATGAAGTCTCCTAATATTCTCCGCTACCATTTTCTTCTATCAGATAGAATTTTGCTGGAATACTAGGCCTTGGAATTTAAGATATCTGGATTGAAACCCATGCTCTATTATTTGCAAATGTTTGATATTTCCAAATGTCTCAGCCATTGAACTTCATAGATATTTTGCTTAGGATTAAACTACATGGTGATTTCTTAATTTATAGTATAGTTATAGGACATAGAATATAATCAGATAATGGTGATTATTAATAATGAAAATAATTATAATGATGGAGCTAGAATTAATGATGATGATGATAGAATGGAAGCTTGATCGTATCGTTTTACTAAGGAGTTTCTGATTCATAAATATGAGCCAAGTCAACCACACTGTAGAGAAAATGGCATACAGCTCCTACATGAGAGAACTTTCATCTCATTTACCAATAAAAGAAGACGATGCATTCCTGGGTATATAAAAACCTGGTTTCAAGCCCTGTAGAGGAAGGCCAGAGCTGGCTTCTGGAGTAGCTGATCTATGCAATTATTGGGCATCAAGCTCCTAAGGTCTCCACTCTTGATTTAAGCTCTGTTGCCTCCATCTTGAAATTCCTCATACTTTTTAAACAAGGGGCTCTACATTTTCATTTGGGTATAGCCAGTTATGCAGTCTGTCCTGGGAGGGACCACGCATAGGAAAAAACCCACGATGTTAAAATTCAAAATTTATTTTCTTTGCATTAAGGCAGATGCCTCACACAGAGTAGGGGCAAAAGTCTCAATAAGAACAGAAATCTTGGTTCCTGTCCTAGAAGGACTTATGATATCATTGTGTAGCATAGAATACATAAATGCAAAGATACATGAAACAGAGATTATAACAATTTAAAAAGGAAACACTCCATTTCATGACCTAGGGATTACCACAGATTTGAAATATTCACTAAGTAAACTACTTTAAGGCATGCTAAAGTTTTATTCCGAAGAATTTTTGAACCCTCAACCCTGTGTGACTAATTCATCTGGCATTATGAACCTGAATTTTCTTCACCTGCCTGTCCCCCAGATATACCTCTCAGACATACTACTGCATCTGGTGGGATTAAACAGCTGAGCTCAGCACTTTCACACTCCTTTTCCTAAATTTTGATCAATATTTAAACTACAATTTTGCTCCCACTGAATACAAATCTTAGCATCATGCTTAAAGAAGATATAAAGGCATCATAGTCTCCTAAATAGGACTGCCTATACTCAAATCCAAATCCTAACTCCACCACTTTACTTGTAACCTTGAACACACTGTCAAATCACACTAAAACGTGTTTTTCTTATTTATACTATGAGGTTAATAATAGAATCCCCATAAGGGTGGTGATGAGAAATTAACAAGGCAATTCATCTAAGGTAGTTAGTAAAGGAGCTGACAGGTGGCAAACACTCTGCATGTTAGAAGTGATGATAAAGAGGTGAAGAATGTTGATAATAATGGTGATGATGATAAATGGGATGATGTTATTAAAGTATTGAACTTAGTACATTTCAGACATTTTACAAGTAAGCACCTTCTATTTAGAAGTATAACACATTAACACAGCATCATTCTGGCAACAAAAAAAGAGCATACATGAACTTACATTTTGAGTGAGAGCTATGCTTATGAAGTTAACAGTTCTACACAGACAATGAATGATGTTATAATCTCACATACTAGACACAGTAGTGGTTGTTGTGTTGTAATTATTGCTAATACACTATTGTTTTGAGAGTTTCAATTACTTAAAGGGTGCCACCAATTATTCTCTGACACAAAAAGGCTTAGCATGTGGAATCATCATGAACAAGGAGATAGGAAAGTGAGACCCAACAATTATCAAAAATCTACTCTTTTCTAGGTACTGGGTGTGGCCCTTCCATATGCTTCAGATCATCTAATTATCATAGTCTTTTATAGTCTTTGAGGCAAAAATGTTTAATAAACTCTCACAGATTAGAAAATTAGACTGGAAAAGAAGCTTGTATAAATTCTCCAATTCCATATGCATATGAAAAAAAAATGATTCAACATCAGAACAGAATTCCAAGGACAGAATTCACCTCCTTCTTTCCATTAACTCACCCTTTTTCCTACTCCATAGAAATGATCACCTTCATCTTCAAAAGATAAAGGTAACTGCAGACAGCCCTTATATAGGCAGGTTGCTTTTAACTGATGTGATAATTCCCTAGTGAAAATGGCATTTTAGAAGAAAGAGGTAAAGATCAGGTGAATTTTTAAACATTGTCATGGGGTTCAAAAATGTTCTTATACATCAAATTTTAAAAATCTACAGTTGCCAACTATGTCACAGTAGAAAAATATATCCATCTACTCAAGGGCCAAGAGAAAATTTAACTAAAATTTGAATCCATGCTTGACTTGGCCAGTTTTCCTTATCTTTGTTAGTCACAATGTCTCTATTTACAAAATAAATATATAGTTTAAAAAAGATTATCTGGCTTGAAATAAGTAACAGAGTAGAAAGTATAGATAAACTCTTCATTATACAAATGAGAGCTATTATGATCCTGTTGGCCTGAAACTGAACTAGAAGTTCAACAAATTCTTATCGCTCAGTCATGTCTGACTCTTTACGATCCCATGGACCATAGTCTACCAGGCTTCTCTGTCCATGGGATTTCCAGGCAAGAGTACTGGAGTGGGTTTCCATTTCCTTTTCCAGGGGATTTTCCTGACCCATGGATTGAACCCAGGTCTCCTGCATTGCAGGCAGACACTTTACACTCTAAGCCACCAGGGAAGCCTTATGAAGACTAAGAACCATTTATTATATTTATCAATTTGATGGATTGCTAAAATATCATTTTTCATTTGTAAGTTCTGTTCAAAAACGTCTCCAATCTCACTGCTTCTGTTTGACAAAGTTATACATTATCTATATGTTCTAAAGGTACAAATATATTTTATATTGTTACCACATTCATCTGAAACATTAATAATTGCTTGTACATGATTATATAATCAATCATCACCATACTAGTAAGTTATAATACCTTCCTAAATTTCCTAAACCCTACATAAATGTATAATCTAATCTAAAGGTAGATTTGTAAAATATACTTCTGACTATGACCCTGGAGCCCAATAGCACAAAGTAATTTACAGTGAGCAGTGGGGAACAGGTTTGATTATAATGAATTAAAAATGGTTACATAGCGGTTGGGAAGAGGAGAAAGGCTGGATGGCAGAGAAAGATGGTATATATTAAAAGGGAGAATAAACTGGAGATAAAATGCCCCAGAGTCTTAGGAGCACATCCTTGAATATATTTGTAATGAACGAGCTCAGGTGGACCTGAGGAACTGATTAGAGCGGAGGCCAGAACGGCCTGCTCCACACCATTGCTGCTTGATGGGCCGTGATCATAGGGGCAACGAAAGCTGGAAAACCTACAATCTTTTCTCACTTAGGTAAGAAAGTAAAGTGAAAGTGAAAGTGGCTCAGTCATGTCTGACTCTTTGGGAACCCATGGACTATATAGCCCATGGAATTCTTCAGGCCAGAATACTGGAGTGGGTAGACTTTCCCTCCTCCAGGGGATCTTCCCAACCGAGGGATCGAACCCAGGACTCCTGCATTGCAGGAGGCTTGTTTACCAGCTGAGCCACCAGGGAAGCCAAGACTACTGGAGTGGGTAGACTATCCCTTATCCAGGGGATCTTCCCAAACCACGTATTGAACTCAGGTCTCCCTCATTGCAGGCAGATTCTTTACCATCTGAGTCACCAGGGAAGCCCAAGGAGACTCAAAGTAAAGTGAAAGTTGCTCGGTTGTGTCTCTGACTCTTTGAGACCCCATTGACTATACAGTCCATGGAATTCTCCAGGCCAAAATACTGGAGTGGGTAGCCTTTCCCTTCTCCATGGGATCTTCCCAATGCAAGGATCAAACCCAGGTCTCCACATTGCAGGAAGATTCTTCACCAGTTTAGCTACAAGGGAGGCCCACGGTCCATCTAGTCAAGGCTATGGTTTTTCCAGTGGTCATGTATGGATGCGAGAGTTGGACTGTGAAGAAGGCTGAGCACTGAAGAATTGATGCTTTTGAACTGTGGTGTTGGAGAAGACTCTTGAGAGTCCCTTGGACTGCAAGGAGATCCAACCAGTCCATTCTGAAGGAATCAGCCCTGGGTGTTCTTTGGAAGGCATGATGCTAAAACTGAAACTCCAGTACTTTGGCCACCTCATGTGAAGAGTTGACTCATTGGAAAAGACTCTGATGCTGGGAGGGATTGGGGGCAGGAGGAGAAGGGGACGACCGAGGATGAGATGGCTGGATGGCATCACTGACTCAATGGACGTGAGTCTGAGTGAACTCCGGGAGTTGGTGATGGACAGGGAGGCCTGGCGTGCTGCGATTCATGGGGTCGCAAAGAGTCGGACATGACTGAGCAAATGAAATGAACTGAACTGAACTGAACTGAACTGACATGAACTCCTTATTGCCAAATTCAGACTTAAATTGAAGAAAATAGGGAAAACCACTAGACCATTCAGGTATGACCTAAATCAAATCCCTTATGATTATACAGTGGAAGTGAGAAACAGATTTAAGGGTCTAGATCTGATAGATAGAGTGTCTGATGAACTATGGAATGAGGTTCACGACATTGTACAGGAGACAGGGATCAAGACCATCCCCATGGAAAAGAAATGCAAAAAAGCAAAATGGCTGTCTGGGGAGGCCTTACAAATAGCTGTGAAAAGAAGAGAGGCAAAAAGCAAAGGAGAAAAGGAAAGATATAAGCATCTGAATGCAGAGTTCCAAAGAATAGCAAGAAGAGATAAGAAAGCCTTCTTCAGCGATCAATGCAAAGAAATAGAAGAAAACAACAGAATGGGAAAGACTAGAGGTCTCTTCAAGAAAATTAGAGACACCAAGGGAACATTTCACACAAAGATGGGCTCGATAAAGGACAGAAATGGTCTGGACCTAACAAAAGCAGAAGATAATAAGAAGGAGATTCTTAGATGATAAAAAAAAAAAAAAAGCAAAAGTTAGGTGGGCAAACATTCCCAAGGCGCAATGCAAGAATGACTGATGGAGGGCAGAATATAGGTAACTCAACATTGTCTTCTTTTTCTGTAATGACTTTTTATCCTTCTAAAATAACTTATGTTCACATGTAAGAAATGCTTCATACAAACTACTTCTGTATGATGCTATCCTAATAACACAGTGCTCAGTCTGAAATTCCAGAGAAGTCATAATTGAAGTAGATAAAAGAGAATAAATTCAAGTGTTAGAAAAAGTAAAGAAAATACACCAAACCATCTGAAACATAATTATCTTATTTCCTGCTGAAAGTTACAGACATGCTATGTCCTGGATTCAATCTCCAAACCCCACATTCCCAATCTCCAGAGTTGAGGACTTCATAAAACATAGGACTTTCTTTTTAAAACTAAGGGCACTTTGCTTCTCTTCTTTTTAAGCACAAACTCTAATGGAAGTTTGGTGTAGCTTTTCTAAAATGATAAATCATTATAGTGATTATGTTAATTAAAAATGTAAGTTGTGCTATTACTTAATCTCAAACAAATATATGTTCTATTTAGTGAATAATATACAATGCAAGCCCTTTTCCAAACATTTGTTTGATTTTATTTTTTAAGTGGGAAACTAAATTAAATAGAGATTGCATGGTGCTTTTGTTTGTTTTTGGCTTTGTTTCTTGTTCACTGACAGTATTTAGCTAATTTGGTCAAAATGAAGATATCTATTTATAAAAATCCTAACAATACCACTGCTCTGAGTGCATACAATTTATGTAGCATTTTATGCTTAAAAATTCACTTCCTTTAAGACACCTGTGATCTCATAAAAGGACATAAAAGGCTCAGTGGTAAAGAATCCACCTGCCAATGCAGGAGATGCAAGTTTGATCCCTGGGTCAGGAAGATCCCCTGGAGATCTAGTATTCTTGCCTGGGAAATCCCATGCACAGAGGAGCCTGGCAGTTACAGTCCATGGGGTTGCAAGAGTCAGACATTACTTAGTGACAAAATAAGAACGATGACCTCATTAAAATACATAAGGATGGCATCATCTTCATTTCACATGTACGTAAAGAAAGCAAGCTCTTAAACTTTCCAGTGATATCATCAAGATCCCACATCTAGTAAATGATACTGTTTAGATTAGAATTATGTCTTCTTTATCCTGGTTCAGCCTTTATTCTGCCACATTGTCACCTTTGAATGTTTATATGCAGCTAATAGTTGTATATCAGGCAAAGGTGAAATGAAATGAAATAGGTAGCAGATTTCAGCATGTCAGCTCAGGAATGAACCTCTAGTAAGAACTTTCCATATAAATTCCATATATATTTCCCATGTTAATTAAGTAGAAGGTAGAGAGATTTTTCCCGTATACCCAAGACTCACACATTCATACTGCTCCCCATTATTAACATCACCTGGTAGGGTGCTATGTTTGTTATAACTGGTGATACATCATAATCACCCAAAGTCCATAGTCAACATGTGAGTTCATTCTTGGAGTTGTTCAGTCTATGTGTTTGAACGAATGTATAATGACATCATTCATCATTATAGCATCATACAGAGTATTTTCTCTGCCCTAAAAATTGTTTGTACTCAGATAACATACTAATTTTCAATATTATAAATCAAATCACAAATGGTGCTGTACACACTCATGTAAGCTAGCCCTTCTGAGTAGTTACAGTCTTACAGAGACAACTTGCACTATACTGTTCATTTACAGTTAAAAAAAAAAAAGAATAACATGTGATCATGTATGCAACGGTAGATACTCACTTAGAAAATATTTTGTAAAAATAGAATGCACAGCTCAGAAAATCTCCTTTAAGGGTAGAGCAGATAGGGAACTATACTGAAATGCTGAAGTGCAAACCTCTTTCGGAATTTGAAATAATATAAAAAAATGTATAAATTTGCTTTTCACAGATGAATAGCAACAGGAAGAAAGATTGCTGACATACTCTATCTTGGGATATGATCATTCTAGGGCAAAAAAATTTAAGTTGAATGTGACCATGTTTTAGAACCAACCCAAAGGGCTCAGTTTGTGAAAAGTGAGACTTGAATGAACATACTAAGACATGTACTCCATAATATTTAAAGATAAGTAACAGACAGCCAGCAACAAGAAAATACTATGTAATGGAAGCAGCAATACTAATACTGAATCAAAGGATGAGTGATGCTTGATAAAAATACTAGTGTTAATATTTCTCTATCTCATAGCAGATATATCATGTGAGGACATCGACAGATGTTAATTACTTAATTACTCCAAAGCAAATATGAAAAAGAAATCAGAGATATCCTTCCTATAATAATGACAACTGATGACATATTATGGCTGCCACTTTTCAAATTATAGAAATGTGATCACACATACATACAGTCACACACAAGTAGGTATACATGCATGCCCACATCATGATCCTCCTTATAAATGTATCCATCATTTCCATCACTATTTTTAGCCTGACAAAAGACTCTTGGAACTTCTACATTTACTCATAGTTACCAAGACATCCAAAACGTAGTAGACTTAGGAGTAATTCTTCAATGACTTATTGATTAGCATTCCCATTAGTCATTTCTGTGCAAAAACTAGCCTGAAACTTAGTGACTCATGATAATAATAACTATTCTGTATTGCTTATAATTGTGTGAGTTAAGAATTTGGTCTTGGCTTTCTGACATTGATAGTGTCATTAGGTAGTATGAAGCTGGTAGTTGAGTTGATATTAGAGGTCTAAGATAGATTTATTTATACTTCTGGTGCTTGGCAGGACTGGCAGGAGGGCTAGACTCAGCTGTGGCTGTCATCAGGCATGCCTACAATGTGGCATCTTTAGCATGATGAAAGTGAAAGTGACAGTTCTAGTCACTCAGTGGTGTCCGACTCTGTGCGATCTGTCCATGGAATTCTCCAGGCAATAATACTGGATTGGGTAGCCATTCCCCTCTCCAGGGGATCTTCCCAGTTATCCTGCATTGCAGGCAGATTCTATACCATCTGAGCCACACTGGAGATGACTTAGCACAGTGGATTCAGGGTAACGGACCTTTTACAAGGTGGGCCAGGATTCTAAGCAAGTTTTCTGTGAATAAATTAGAAGCTTCCAAGTCTTATATCACCTAGCTTCAGAAGTCCTTTGATATCATATCTGTTATATTCTGTTAGTCAAAGCATTTGCAAGCCTGCTCAGATCCAAGGGGTAGGGGCACATAGACCCCATCTCTCCATGGAGAGAACGGCAAAGAAAGTGCGGCCATGTTTTAAAGCCAGCCCAATTGGCTCATTTAGATCAAAGTGAGACTTGAAAGAATGTCCTGAGACAGGTACTTGATAATCTTTGCCTTTGCTTTCAAGTACCAGCCAAACCCATTTTTCTTTTTCCCCCTGACTAACCATCATGAAATTCACCACTTTGAAACAATTAAACAATGCAGCATGAAGTAAAGCCAGGCTTCAGCAATACATGAACTGTGAGCTTCCAGATGTTCAAGCTGCTTTTAGAAAAGGCAGAGGAACCAGAGATCAAATTGCCAACATTTGCTGGATATCGAAAAAGCAAGAGAGTTCCAAAAAACATCTATTTCTGCTTTATTGACTATGCCAAAGCCCTTGACTGTGTGGATCACAAGAAACTGTGGAAAATTCTGAAAGAGATGGGAATACTAAACCACCTGACCTGCCTCTTGAGAAACCTGTATGCAGTTCAGGAAGCAACAGTTAGAACTGGACATGGAACAACAGACTGGTTCAAAATAGGGAAAGAAGTACATCAAGGCTGTATATTGTCACCCTGCTTATTTAACTTATATGCAGAGTACATCATGAGAAATGCTGGGCTGGAAGAAGCACAAGCTGGAATCAAGATTGCAGGAGAAATATCAATAACTTCAGATCTGCAGATGACACCACCCTTATGGTAGAAAGCGAAGAAGAACTAAAGAGCCTCTTGATAAAAGTGAAAGAAGAAAGTGAAAATGTTGGCTTAAAGCTCAACATTCAGAAAACAAAGATCATGGCATCCGGTCCCATCACCTCATGGCAAATAGATGGGGAAACAATGGAAACAGTGTCAGACTTTATTTTTGGGGGGCTCCAAAATCACTGTGGATGGTGATTGCAGCCATGAAATTAAAAGACACTTGCTCCTTGAAAGGAAAGTTATGACCAACCTAGACAGCATATAAAAAAGCAGAGATATTACTTTGCCAACAAAGGTCCATCTAGTCAAGGCTATGGTTTTTCCAGTAGTCATGTATGCATATGAGAGTTGGACTATGAAGAAAGCTGAGTGCTAAAGAATTGATGATTTTGAACTGTGGTGTTGAAGAAGACTCTTGAGAGTCCCTTGGACTGCAAGGAAATCCAACCAGTCCATCCTAAAGGAGATCAGTCCTGGGTGTTCATTGGAAAGACTGATGTTGAAGCTGAAATTCCAATACTTTGGCCACCAGATGCAGAGAGCAGACTCATTTGAAAAGACCCCGATGTTGGGAAAGATTGAGGGCAGGAGGAAAAGGGGATGACAGAGGATGAAATGGTTGGGTGGCACCACCAACACAATGGACATGGGTTTGAGTGAACTCCAGGAGTTGGTGATGGACAGGGAGGCCTGGTGTGCTGCAATTCATGGGGTCGCAAAGAGTCGGACACGACTGAGCAACTGAACTGAACTGAACTGATGTAGTAAAGATACACCTGTCTTATATACATATAAGAGGGAGAGGGATATATATATATACATAAATATCCCTTGATATCCCTTGATATCTCTAATTTTCTTGAAGAAATCTCTAGTCTTCCCATTCGATTATTTTCCTCTATTCATTTACATTGTTGATGCAAAGAAATAGTGGATGCTTTCAAACTTTGGTGCTGGAGAAGACTCTTGAGAATCCCCTGGACAGCAAGGAGATCAAACCCGTCAATCCTAAAGGAAATCAGTCCTGAATATTCACTGGAAGGATTGATAGTGTAGTTGAAACTCTAATACTTTGGCTGCCTGATCTGAAGAAGTGACTCATTGGAAAAGACCATGATGTTGGGAAAGATTAAAGGCAGAAGGGGACAACAGAGGATGAGATGGTTGGATGGCATCACTGACTCAATGGATAAGACTTTGAGCATACTTTGTGAGACAGTGAAGAACAGGGAAGCCTGGAGTGCTGCAGTGCATGTGGTCACAAAGAGTCGAACATGACTGAACACGACTGAACAACCAGAAGCATAAACATAACTTAATCAGGTCTTTTAAACACAGATATCTATGTCATCATCTGTGCCACACTTGGACAATGTGCCTGAAGTCTTAAAATTTTCATTGATTCTTTGGGGATTTCATGGACATATTGAGAACATAGGTTATCTATCATGTATTGATAGATAATTACAGCAACAAGAACATTCTTATGTTCCAAAATCTGGCCCAGTGGTTTTCATATTGTGACATCAATTCTTCACTTCATGACAATACCCCCTTGATCTTAAAATCAAAGGCGGGGAGGGGGCATATTCTCTGTGACTTATCAAATGCAATGGAAACATAACAAGTAATTTTCAGCCACCAGGACATTCTAGTACACAAATCAGGGGGAAGCCAGCACATAGGCGAGTTGTCATAGTGAAGCTATTTTAGGCAGCCTGGAGATGGATGGTACTGGCAAAATAGAAGAGGGCACAAAACGAAAGGTCAGGGAACAATAATAAAAAGAGCTGGAAAAAGAGGAGCTTGAGGAAGATAGTATTTTTCCTAATAAGACTATTTAAAGAAAGAGTAGGAAAGAGGATTATCCACTAGAGGATTATTTAGTAAGCCAACACCATGGTTAAGTTTTTAGAGACTTATAGTGACCTATTTTGTGATTTTCATCATCAATTTTTAACAGGAAGAAAGTAAAGTATAGAAGAGAAAATTTGGTCAAGGTCTTAAAACTGAAGATGGAACAACTAGGATTCATCTTCAGGTTTATCTGATTCTTTTAGCATCCCACCCTCTTTCAAAACCCGATGCTATTGAAACTCTCAGAAGACTAGTATAATAAACAGTTTCAGCAACATATTCCAGCACTATGACTTTAGGCAGACTTTCTAGAAGATAACGATTGAACTTTCCTTTAAAGGATACTCAAGATTTTTCTAAGTGAATAAAGAAGGGTACCATGTGGAAAGGAACCATTGTTTAAAGCTCTGTCTTACACTGTATGATGTGTGTCTAAATAAAGTCATAAGAAATGAATGTGGAAGAGGTGGGCTTCCTGGGTGGCACTAGGGGTAAAGAACATGCCTGCCAGTGCAGGAGATGTAAGAGACTTGTGTTTGATCCCTGGGTTGGGAAGATCCCCTGGAGAAGGGCATGGCAACCCACCCCAGTATCTTGCCTGGAGAACCCCATGGCCAGAGGAGGCTGGCAGGCTACAGTCCATGGGGTCACACAGAATCGGACATGACTAAAGTGACTTAGCATGCACGTACATGGAAGAGGCACAGGTTAATCTGGAAGGGTCTCAGGCTTTGGTACAAACACAATATTTAGAGTCACTGTCATATTGGGTCTAGGATAATTTATACCATCTAATGTTATATTTTCTCACTTATTCATCAATTACTTTATTCATTATTTAAACACATATTTCTTTGGATACATATTATGTACTACACAATATAATAGATACTAGGGGTTACTTCTGAACAGAATAGTTTCAATCCTGTTTGTACAGAGCTTAAAGTCTCATGGAGGAGGCACATGCCTAATGGCCAACACTGAGCTTCTACCTTGCATGTGTGAAACGTAACTGTGAAAACAGCTAAAAAAGGCTGCCACGGCTTCTTATGCTCTGGGTACCAGCTACAGCGGAGTGTCTTTCAATTTAATGGTCCAAGGGCAGTCCCCTGACTTATGCGACCCCAGTTCTGCCCATGAGTTTGTGAGTACATTTTCTTCTTCTATATTAAGTCTCTTCCTGCTAAAAATATCTAGCAACTCTTTTTTTTTCTGTTTCCTGAATTAAATCATGACCATAATAGTGAGTCAGAGCTATAAATAGACAAGTTACATAATATGCTAAGTGCTATGATAGCCGAAAACAAAATGACAAGACACTCAAACTTTACTTTTAATTCACCCGTAGTTTGCAGCACTGAGCACCACTGAAGAATGTGATATTAAGCTGAGTTCTCTTCCTGTTCTAAAATTCCACAAATCTAAAAGAACAAGTCATTCTACTCATAAAAAAATATTTGCAAACATATCAATATTTCATAAGAGAGTTTCTGTCCTAAGGAATATCATTAGTCTTTACTTGCTTCTTACAAGGATAAATGTCAAATTAGTTGTTATAATGGGAGGAAATCATTTAGCTACTTGGGAGCTTTCGGGTTCTAATCAAACTAGGTTAAAATTGATATGTCTTCTGTGTGAACAATGGTACACAGGTGCGAGAGAGTTTTACCACTGGAAAACATGGAGTGAGATAACTACATTTTAAGCTTTTTTTGTTGTTGTTATCATCACACTGCTGCTGCTGCTAAGTCACTTCAGTCGTGTCTGACTCTTTGCGACCCCATAGATGGCAGCCCACCAGGCTCCCCCATCCCTGGGATTCTCCAGGCAAGAACACTGGAGTGGGTTGCCATTTCCTTCTCCAATACATGAAAGTGAAAAGTGAAAGGGAAGTCGTTCAGTCGTGTCCGACTCTTCACGACCCCATGGACTGCAGCCTACCAGGCTCCTCTAACCATGGGATTTTCCAGGCAAGAGTACTGGAGTGGGGTGCCATTGCCTTCTCCATATCATCACACACATTCCCTCATCTCATTGCCAATTTATTATTAAACCTTAGAAAATGAGTGAGTGTCTCCAATTCAGGAACAATTTGTTTCTTTATTATGAGACAGGTAGACTGGGAGCAAAAAAGATACTTTTGTATCTTCCAGGCACCATCATTTCTAAAGAAAGTTTGAAGAGAAGTCAACATGTCAGTTGTCATCATCTCTGGAAAATCCCATGGACGGAGGAGCCTTATAGGCTGCAGTCCATGGGGTCGCTAAGAGTCGGACACAATTGAGCTACTTCACTTTCACTTTTCACTTTCATGCATTGGAGAAGAAAATGGCAACCCACTCCAGTGTTCTTGCCTGGAGAATCCCAGGGACGGGGGAGCCTGGTGGGCTGCCGTCTATGGGGTCACACACAGTCGGACACGACTGAAGTGACTTAGCACTAGCACTGCCCTCAATTATAAATGATTCATGAATAGAAATTGTTATTTAATAGCAACTTCTACAAGCACCAAAACACTATAGCTCCTCAGTTCAAACTCCCATGGGTTAAAAGTAATCATACAACCGAAAAACATTCTTAAACTATGTGAAAGATATCTAAACTTGCTGGTACTGTTGAACTTCAATACTTGGTGTTTGTATCCTTCTCTATCCTTCAGTCTGTAGGCATAACAACCTCTGAAATAAATGTAACTTTTTGTTGAGAATGAAGAAGAAAGATCTTTTACTTTCTGCAATAGGTTTTTTTGAAAAGAATCACTGGCCTATTGATTGATTAGTATGGCAGGGAAACGTGTGTGTGTGTGTGTGTGTGTGTGTGTGTACATTTTCCCCCTCCCATAGAATAGACTCAGAGAAGGAAATAGTAACCCACTCTGGTATTCTTGCCTAGAGAATCCTGTGGACAGAGGAGCTTGGTGGGCTGCCGTCTATGGGGTTGCCGAGAGTTGGGCATGACTGAAGTGACTTAGCATGCATGCATGCACTGGAGAAGGAAATGGCAACCCACACCAGTATTCTTGCCTGGAGACTCCCAGGGACAAAGGAGCCTGGTGGGCTGCTGTCTATGGGGTCACACAGAGTCAGACACGACTGAAGCGACTTAGCAGCAGCAGATAGTATAGGCTGGGTTGCCATGCCCTCCTCCAGGGGATCTTCCAAATCCAGGGACTGAACCTAGGTCTCCCACATTGCAGGCGGATTCTTTATCAACTGAGCCACCAGAGAAACCCTGAGAATAGGCAGGTCACCACATTCTGTATAGAAATGAGTGACTGTTCCATCAGAAATCCTTTCCACACCCTGAATGCTTTGTTTTTCACTGAACTGCTGGACTCTACAGTACAGTTTAATAGCAGTAGATGGAAAAACAATTCCTTGATAGCAAAGGAAGTATCTTCATTTTCTCACTCCCTCCGTCACCTAGCCTAATGCTTGGTAATTTGACACAACTCAATAAATTTGACTGATCATCTTGAAATATGTATCAAGATCAATTTAAAAACATCTGACCAATTTAGTCAAGCCTAACAAACCTAAAGGGGAACAAACACTTGCCCATAGATGTTTGTCAAGGGAATTAGTAGGAAGCTAAAAAGTCTTAGAAGGATGATACCATTCAAAAAGAGAGCTTGGTCAGATGTAT
Organism: Budorcas taxicolor; assembly: GCF_023091745.1. Classification (NCBI taxonomy): domain Eukaryota; kingdom Metazoa; phylum Chordata; class Mammalia; order Artiodactyla; family Bovidae; genus Budorcas; species Budorcas taxicolor. Next base: position 15,112,899 of record NC_068934.1, on the reverse strand, counting down.
AAACCACTGGGATGATCTGAAATAAGAGAATGAAGCTAGTTAAAACTATCAAGGTTACAGCAACTGCAATGTTAAAAAGTTAAGGTGAAGTAAAATCCAAATATTTTAGCACAATAAACTTGGAATTAAGGACATAAAAATTGTGTCAACTTTAAATCAAGGCTGAATGCTTATCATGGTTAATTTTATGTGTTAACATGGCTAGACAATGGTGACCAGTTATTTGGTCAAAAACTAGTCTAGATGTTGCTCTAAAAATATTTTTCACATACAATTAACTTTTTTAATCAATTGACTTTAAGAAGTTGCTGTGCATATTTTGGGTGGGCTTCACCCAACCAGTTGAAGGTTTTAAGAGCAAACGTTCTCAGAGAAGGAATTTATACTCCAAACTGAAACATACAGATTCTGCCCATGTTTCTAACCTTTAGAATCAAAAATGCAAAATCAACTCTTATCTGGATCTGCAACTTGCTAGCTTGCCTCACAGATTTTGGACTTGTCATCCCCCAATCATATGGTCTATTTCTTTAAGAATCTATCTATCTTCTTTCTATCAACCTATCCTATTCGCTCTGTCTATTTGGCTTTCTCCAGCTAATAAAAGCTGATAACATAAACCAGGAACGGAACCACTTAGGTTACACTGCAAGCCTCAGTCACCTATAGACCTAAACTATGTAACTATGTTGGTTGTTCAGTCATGTCCAACTATTTGCTACCCCATGGACTGTAGCCTACCAGGCTCCTCTGTCCATGGAATTCTCCAGGCAGGAATACTGGAGAAGCCATTCCCTTCTCCAGGGGATCATCCCAACCCAGGGATCAACCTGGGTCTCCTGTGCTACAGGGAGATCTTTTCCATCTGCATCACCAGGGAAGCCCATAGACTTAAAAGTCCATCATTTTCTGATAATAGTCCATTATTTAAAAGTCCATTATTTTCTGGACTTAATGGACTTAAAAGTCGATTATTTTCTGTGGTCGCCATGAGCATATTTGTCTTAGGTGACTTCTAAAGCATTTACTTTTCAGATACTGAGAACGTTTTTGAAAGGCAACTCCTCAGCGGGTTTGAGCAATAAAAATAATTTTTTAGCAGCCAGTTTAAGATTCCCTCCCCATCTTTCCCATTCCTTCTTCCTTGGTGTGGGTACATAATTTTCACTAGACCAATGGAGGAAGACTTCTATAATTCATTGTCTGCATCACAGTCCCTTGGAGGCTGTCCTCAAAAAACAGACTTCTGAAAAGAGTATTTGGTTTATTTCTCTCCTACTTAGTATCTTTCAGTGCTTCCTCAGCTCCTTTAGCAAAAAGGCTAAACTAAAATATGACATCCACAACCCACAGTAACTATGGCTGACCTCTCTCTTATTGTATCTCTAGGTCCCACCTAGTCCTCTCTCTCTCCCTCTCTTCCTCTGATCAAGCCTCGGTGGAATTTCTGGTTCCATGCCCCACTTTATCATTATTCTGCCTTTTTTTTTTTTTTTGCCACACTACACAAGATATTAGTTCCTCAACCAGGTATGGAACCCACGCCCCCTGCATTGTATGTATGGAGTTTTAACCACTGGACTGTCAAGGAAGTTCCCTCACTCTGTGTCTTTGAAATGCTTAAACCTCACACACTTATCAACCTCATATACTTCAAGGTTGAGAGTAAAACTAACACCCATGTGAAGTCTGCTTCACTCCCAGGCATAAATAGATATTACTATATCTTCTCTCATAGAACCACTGCTTTTTGAGAGCACTCCACCTTCACTGAAACAATTGTGAAAACCCCCACATTTGTTAACCTCCATATCTACTTCCATACTAGACTTTGTCTTTTTTGAAGGCAGTCTCCAGGGATCCAGGGTTGAATTTGAAGTGCATGCCTTAGTGTGTGGCACATAGACGCTCAATGAATTATTATTAAGTGAATAATGATAGAAATGTAAAGAGGTTTGGCTAGTAACTGGCTTCAGTATAATTCAGAGCATTAGTCGTGAGCTGTTTCTTCCTCGGCTGAGACCATTTCTTTTATTTCTGTTTTACAATATGGACTCTGAGAACCTAACAACTTTACTTTTCAATAGCTGAATTGCATCAATTCAATGAACTTATAATGGGTTTGTTTTATTCAACACCTTGTTTTATTCAGCATCTTCAGTTGTAAATTCTTTTCATGGGGTTTCGATGGTTTAATGATAACCAGAAATGACTCAAGCAGTTAAAGAATTCACTTCATTAGTGCAGAGTGTACTAATTTGCATCACAAAACAATTCATTTAAATACAGAAAGCTGCTCTGCATGTCTCTTCTTCATGCCTAGTATAATTGTACCTTTATTAATGCAAACTCTCAAGGTATCCATCTTAACTTTCTTGTTCTCCAGCTGTCAGGAAGTGTGAAGACCGATATTTTTTTTCTGATGCTTTTAAGATGTGAAGCAAAACCGAGGCTATAAGGTAAAAATCTATGCTGATTAAGAATATTGTATTCACCTTTGCAGTAAAATAGCATGAATGACCTCTGTTTTATAGTGGCAGGATCATGGCAAGGACCTGAGTCTAAATCCTGAGTTCAACGGTTCCATCAAATTAATTTAGAAATGCACGTGAGTGAATGAGTGAGTGTTGGTCGCTTAGTCATGTCCAACTCTGCAACCCCATGGATTGTAGCCCATCAAGCTTCTCTGTCCATGGAATTCTCCAGACAAGAATACTGGAGTGGGTCGCCTTTCCCTTCTCCAGGGGATGGATGTTCCCAATGCACGGATCAAACCTGGGTCTCCCATATTGAAGGCAGATTCTTTACAACTGAGCCACCTGGCAAGCCCTTATAACGATAAAACTGAAGTGTAATATGATGTTATAGAAAAAGTAGGTGCTTTGGAGTCAGCATATCTAGAATAAAGTTCTTCTTTCTAGTATGCTTTATCTGCAAAATTTAGACTCATTCTTTATTGGCTGGCTGTGAAGATAGAAAGAAAGGGTGAACATAATGCTATCTTCTCAGGAGGTGATGGGTAAACGTTAGAGATCCATCCAGTGATGAATTAGGCACTATATACTGTATTGTTTTCTATCTTCCTTCTTCCTTTCTATATGCATCTATTAATTATCCTGGGTAAAAACCCTTGTAAAGGGAGGTTCATATTCAAACTTGTAGAGCAATTTCTAAACACCCACACTCTTCATCACCCGCCCTTCTCTTCACAATGAGCAGATACTTTTCTGATGTATAATCTGCTTCTAACTCTGAAGAGAAAATTATCTGCTAAAATTATTTATGACTGAACTGATATTCATTGAAAATAAACTCGGACTCCTCTCTGTGTCCTGAGTGCTTCTGGAAAGGAGCTTGATGTAATCAAAGCTATTGGAGATCACTGCTAAGAGGATGAAAACCAGTAGAAAGAGCTGCCGTTTTCTGAACACCTACAGCATGGAGGCCTCTGTGATCAACACTGAACACAGTCTCTCTGTCTCATGGCCATCGTGAAGGCAGTTGTCCTGTATATAATTCATGGATGAGAAACTAAGGGTCAGAGAAAGAAATCATCACTTGACCAAAGACACATCGTTACAAAAGAAAAACTACAGACTTATTTTTCATCCTTTTAAGACCAGTGTATTCTCTCAGTTCAGTTCGCTCAGTCGTGTTTGACTCTTTGCAACCCCATGAACCACAGCACTCCAGGCCTCCCTGTCCATCACCAACTCCTAGAGTTCTCTCAGACTCATGTCCATCAAGTCAGTGATGCCATCCAGCCATCTCATCCCCTGTCATCCCCTTCTCCTCCTGCCCCCAATCTCTCCCAGCAACAGAGTCTTTTCCAAAGACTTAACTCTTCGCATGAGGTGGACAAAGTACTGGAGTTTCAGCTTTAGCATCACTCCTTCCAAAGAAATCCCAGGGCTGATCTCCTTCAGAATGGACTGTTTGGATCTTCTTGCAGTCCAAGGGACTCTCAAGAGTCTTCTCCAACACCACAGTTCAAAAGCATCAATTCTTCGACACTCAGCTTTCTTCACAGTCCAACTCTCGCATCCATATATGACCACTGGAAAAACCATAGCCTTGACTAAATGGAACTTTGTTGGCAAAGTAATGTCTCTGCTTTTCAATGTGCTGTCTAGGTTGGTCATAACTTTTCTTCCAAGGAGCAAGCGTCTTAATTAATTTCATGGCTGCAGTCACCATCTGCAGTGATTTTGGAGCCCCCCAAAATAAAGTCTGACTCTGTTTCCACTGTTTCCCCATCTATTTGCCATGAAGTGATGGGACCAGATGCCATAATCTTCATTTTCTGAATGTTGAGCTTTAAGCCAACTTTTTTGCTCTCCTCTTTCACTTTCATCAAGAGGCTTTTTAGTTCCTCTTCACTTTCTGCTATAAGGGTGGTGTCATCTGCATATCTGAGGTTATCGATATTTCTCCCAGCAATCTTGATTCCAGCTTGTGTTTCTTCCAGTCCAGCGTTTCTCATGATGCACTCTGCATAGAAGTTAAATAAGCTGGGTGACAATATACAGCCTTGAAGTACTCCTTTTCCTATTTGGAACCCGTCTGTTGTTCCATGTTCAGTTCTAACTGTTGCTTCCTGACCTGCATATAGGTTTCTCAAGAGGCAGGTCAGGTGGTCTGGTATTTCTATCTCTTTCAGAATTTTCTGCAGTTTATTGTGATCCACACAAAGGCTTTGGCATAGTCAATAAAGCAGAAATAGATGTTTTTCTGGAACTCTCTTGCTTTTTCAATGATACAATGGATGTTGGCAATTTGATCTCTGATTCCTCTGCCTTTTCTAAAACCAGATTGATCATCTGGAAATTCACGGTTCATGTATTGCTGAAGCTTGGCTTGGAGAATTTTGAGCATTACTTTACTAGTGTGTGAGATGAGTGCAATTGTGTGGTAGTTTGAACATTCTTTGACATTGCGCTTCAGGATTGGAATTAAAACTGACCTTTTCCAGTCCTGTGGCCACTGCTGAGTTTTCCAAATTTGCTGGCATATTGAGTGCAGCACTTTCACAACATCATCTTTCAGGATTTGAAATTGCTCAACTGGAATTCCATCACCTCCACTAGCTTTGTTCATAGCGATGCTCTGAGGCCTACTTGACTTCACATTCCAGGATGTCTGGCTCTAGGTGAGTGATCACACCATCATGATTATCTTGGTCTTGAAGATCTTTTTTATACAATTTTGTGTATTCTTGCCACCTCTTCTTGTGTATTCTCTAGTGATTCATAATTGCCTGCCACACTCAGACTTATTCTATGATGAAGAAGGAGTCAGATTCTTTTAGGAAAAAAAATTAAAGCTGTCTACTGGACTCAGACAACTGCCTCATAGAGCTGGTGGATAAATGTTTAAACATCACTGACTTTACATGTGGGTCTCCTCTCTTTTCGTCTTTCATGTTTATTCAATCTCATCATGAGGCCCAGGGAGCTATAGATGACAGACCCCATACTGTCAACAGAAATATTTAAGAGCTATAAATCAAACAATGGCATAGTTAAAGGTATCTGACCTTCTGACCTGAGAGATCAAACTTGATTTTAGAACTACTGCACTTCTTGGAGTTCGGAGCTAACTGGTATTGCTCAGTGGATATGTCTCCTAAACCACAACCCCGAGTCCCAAATCTGCAGTTGAGTGTTTCCTTTGCTCCCTCTGGCTCATCCCACAGTGAAGAGGGCCTTGGGACACTTGTGTGAATCCCCCATCCACATATTCAAGCTCCATCCATATTTCTACACACATTCATCCTGTGGCCACATGGTCCTAAGATGTGCCTCCAAAAAAATATAGCAGTAGGAGGTAATGGGGAAATTTAGACAGTAGATACGGAGATCCATAGAGCCTGTGGTGCCCATATGCATTCACGGGCTCCACGTAGTTATGTGTCTGATTCTACTGGCTCTTCATCATATAAGAAGTGTGTTTTGAGAGGAGGCCGCATGCCCAGGACAGGGAGCAAGCCACCCTTGACCTAGTCTACAGCTGGCTGGCTGTGTGTTTTGCCCTTGAAGACCAGGAATTCAGAGCCAGTTCTCATGATAGCCTCTGTATTCCATGAGCTACCATCCCTGTTGGAAGTTCCATCCCTACTCCCCCACCCCCGTGGTAACTTGGGAATTGTGCTGATTTTATCCTTTTCACATTATTTTCTGACTCTTTCTACTTTGTCCTCCTTTCCTTTTTATTTTTAGAAGGATTGTCTCAAGAATCAGGCAGCCTGAAGTTAAATACTGGCTCCCTCACTTACTGCTCACAGGGTGTTGGGTTACTACTTGGGGTCTCTGGGCTGCCGGTTCCTTATTTTGGAACTCTGTGTACTAAGGGGTCGATCTTATTTGCCTGTGGTGGGGATTGCAGGAGGCCATGTATGTGATGCACTTAGTTCAGTGCCTATCACATTTTAATGACTTAATAAATGCTAGTTTCCTTTCCCTCCTTCTTTGCCTCCCTCCCTCTTTACCTTTCAATTTTTTTCACTTGACATTTTTCTCTCTTGCTTCCTATCTCTGTTTGTATTCCTTATTTAACTACTGACTACTCTGTAACTGCCACAGGTCTAGAACAAGAAGCACAGTGATTCTCAACTGAGGACGGTTTTCATCCCCAGAGGATGTCTAGCAATGTCCGGATACATTTTTGCCACTACTAAAAGGATGCTAATACTTCTAGTAGGTGGAATAAGGGGCACTTCAAAATATCTTATAATCCATAGGACAATTTTGATCCACCCAACAACAAAAAATTATCTATCCCAAATGTCAGTGGTGCTGAATTTGAGACTCCTGTTCTAGAGGTTCTTATACACATAAGGTATCATTTTCAGTGTCCAGGTCTCATGGGAGAGACAGAAAAAAGCTAACAACATCTTATTTTAAGTAGCAAGTACAGATTATTACAGCAGAAGAAAAGAGAAGCCATTGAATCCTCCTAAGTGTATACCAAAAAGTCTCTCAAAATAATGATACTTAATAAATATTAAAGAAATGAATTCATTAAATTAAATTAATAGTCAATTAAATATTAAATAAATCTCTACTTTCTGAGTGTCTTATACATAACAGCTATTGGGCTATACCCTTTCCAAGCATTGTGAGAGAATGTGTTGTTGGTGAACTATGTGAAGGGAGGGACAAAATCTGTCTTCAGCATTTGTATCAAAGCAAGATTAAATCAGGCACTCACTAAATTTATGTTGCATGGATAGATGGACTGTAAATATCTTAGCTCTAAGCTTAGAATAAAGCAGGCATACAGTAAACAATACTTATTACTTATTGTATTTTTTAATACTACATAATGTGTGTTGTATTAATTGAAATAGACTCTACACTAGGCAATGTTCATGTAAGTTGGTTTGTGACTTCAGGGTTCAAGCTGTCAATTATACAAGCCCCAGAAATTATACAGGGATACAAACTGAGAAGAGGTGAAGGTTAACACATTACAAATGTAAAAACATATACCAAGTCATAGAGACAGGGGCCGTCATGAGGTAATGATGATGAGACTACATAAGGACAGCAGAAATCGTGAGGCGGAACAGCATCCAGGAAGCTGGAAAGATTGCCTGTGGTCAGATTGCAGAGGCCCCTGGATGCCGTGCTAGGAGCATGGGATCTGCCCCACGATCTTGGCTATTGACAGTTTCATCAATAAGTACTTCTTGTGCACTCATGCCTTCAATCCCTGGACACAGGTTAAAGTTCAGGGAACATTCATAACCCTGCTCAAGGCACATGAGAAGCTGGTAAAAGAAAAGTAACTGGGGGAAAAAAGCTGGATTTGGGAGCACTGGCAGAATGGAATATCCTAAGGAACAGGGGCAAGTAAACCAGCGCAGAATAACTACCTAGGAAACTGATTGCACACAAATCCAAAATTATATGATGCCAACCTCATTGTCTAACGTCTTTCACGCAATTAAGATTTCACGATTAAAATTTCTCTGTTTCCTGTCATTATCACCCTTTGTGCTTACAGTGTTTTTCTACCTCACAGGTGCGACAGGTGCAGACATTTTTGGCACCAAACAGTTAAGACTGCTGCCAGAAAGTTTTGCCACACAGCAAGACTTCCAAGCTCAATCAGGGCCTGATTTTGATTCTTACCAGATCTCTTCTCTATGAAACTCTTCAACTCAGCTTCAGAAAGGAGACCCTGAAATAAATTATCCCTGCTTCATTGAACAGAGCCAATGACCAGAGAATATCAGTCAGTAAGGCCCCCTCAGACCTGTCAGTCTTAATTTTACTTATTCTTTAAGAACCAGCATATTAAGTGCTATTATGTATTATATAGTTATCAAGCAACAGGAATTTGCTAAGTGGCATATATAGTGAAGGACAGGGAAGCCTGATGTGTTGCAGTCCATAGTATTGCAGTCGGACACAACAGCAATATATAGATACAGAGACAGATATATTATATCTGGCTTATGTAATCCTTCCAGCAACTCTATGACTAGATACTCTTCACTTGCAAGTAAAGAAAATTTTGGAAATAAAATAACAGTAACTAATATTTATTAAAAAGAAAATAAATAGTAATAAACATTTTCATACTTTTTCATGTATATCTCATTTTATTTTTATGAAATATTTTCTGTAGATTCATTATAGATTCTCCTTCAATGCACCTGCACCAGAGTGATGCTCAAAAGTATTCAGTTTCTACCTCTGTACTCCTTGACCCTGAATGACTCTTAAGCGCTTAAGCAATGCATAAAGATGTAAAGGAGGAAAGAAGGAAAGGAAGAAGATGATACATTAAAAAAAAAAGAAGGTAGAATGTAATGAAGTTCATAACACTGTAATGAAAAATAAAAATATGTACACCCAGTGTAGTCAGCTTTACAGTGGAAGTATACACAAGATAATAGAACACAAAGACAAGGTATTGCATCAGTTTGGGGATTCATGAAACATTTCCAAGAGGATGTTCTGTTTGGTTAAGTCCTACACTATGAAGAGGAGTTGCCTGGACAATGAAGAGTGATGAAGTCACGGTCCACATATGGTTGAACAAAGGTGTAGGCATGAAAAGATATTCAATAAATCTTACAGAATCCCAACAACCAAAATGTGACCAATCTTTATTTGGTCAAATAAAGATTCCAGTTGTACATACATGAGACTTACTCTTTAACTCTAGTTAAGGACATTTGATCTAGTTATGAGGGATATTTGACAAAGACCTTTAGTTGTACATATACCAAAAAAATAAAATAAAATAAACCTCATCAATTCAATAGTTTACTTCACCTAGACATGAACACTATATACTTGGCCCCTTAACTGTTTCAGCACCTTGGATCACAGCCTAGAGTTCTGAGTGTTAGATGTAGCATAGTCCCCACCACACATCTCCCCAGCTGACCTGCAGTTGTCTTTGCAGTCTGATGGAGGAAATCGTCTTAGAAAGACACTGACTTCTCAGAATCACCAGGAAACTGTGATTCTTACCAATGGCATAGCATTTAATCATTTATTAGAGTTAGTTATGAACAGATGCTAGCTCCTCAAAAATTAATAGAGACATTGAGGTTTGGACCATAATTAACATATTTTGTCCTTGCATGGTATACCATTTAGTGGCATGTCCTTAGGAAAATCTTAGATAATATATGATCAATTAATTAATTAAAGAATGAAGAGGCTAATTCTCCAACTCTCCAAAGAATTTTCTACAAGGAAAAAAAAAATCTGCATTCCAGTCACAAACTACAAGAGTTGTAGATATTGTAGCAAAAAAAAAAGCAGCATGGGAAAATACATAAAACTACCAATCAAAGAACTACAATGATGATGGTAGAGGCAGATGGTGATGTAATGCGCTAATCACAGAAATAGACAATATTGGAACATAAAATCGGTTATAAATCAAGATGAAGAAGAAACAAAGAAAGTTCATTTGTAACAGTCAGCAAAAGATTATAGTAATAACTGGACACTGAAAGATTTACTGTGGAAAGTGCTCCTTTGCCCCTATGCTATCGATATATTATATGCTAAGAACAAAACAAGAGACCATAGTCATATGGGAGCCTTAAAAAAAAGCAATGGATCAAAATTTAATTTAACAACTCAGCAAACATGCATAATGTATCTATCCTGGACCGAGAATTGTGTTAGGCTGTAAAAATACAAAGATGAATGAGACAAAGACAAATGAGCTCGTGATCTGCTGGGGCCAAATGAGTTGCAGTGCAGCTTTTTGTTAATAATGTGTTAAGTGTTATAATAGAAGTATATTTGCATTGCATTGGAAACAAAGAGGAGAGAACAGTTTAATCTATCTGAGGAGTACAGGAAAAAAAAAAAAAAAAGAAAAACTATGGAAAAGCAAATACATTAGAATTGGTATTTAGGGTTCATGAAGTTTCCCAAATGGACAAAAGGAACAAAAGGACAAATTTTCTTTCACTCAAGACCATGAAAAAGGCAACAAGACACATACATTTTGGGTGTGTTGGAAAAACCTTTCCTAAAGTAGCAGAATGTAATTGAAGTATTAGCTAATCTTTAAAGGATGAAACACAAGGAGTAGCTGGGTTATCAAAAGCTCCAAATGATGTGCCAGCAAAACTGGAATTTTTTTTCCACTGGCCAAAATATTAAAAACTTCAGAATGAGAAGATGTAATCAGAGAACGCTTTGGAAAATCTGTCCGGTATCATGGCCAAAATAAAGAGAGCTTGGTGAGGTCTTAAAGAGATTGTGGCAGAGAAGTCAGTTAAAGGGTGATATTTAGGAGATTCAAACTGAGAAAGAAAAGGGAAAATGATTGAAGATATCCACAGAATCAATTCTGGCATAAATTCTTGCTAGTGCCCTTTTTAAGAAGAGTCTAGATATCTAACCATACGGATATTTGTAGATGACATTATGTAAATACACTTGTGACCAGCATTATATAAAAGACATTTGTTCTATAAAATGGTTGTACTTGCATCCCATGGTTCTTTTATAGCACATAAATATCCAATAGACACTTGATGTATGAATGAATGAAAGCATCATATAAATCTATGTTCAAAGCTTTTTCTCTGCAAGGAACAGATTTAGATTCCTATAAGGGGATTGTTTGAGGGCTTTCCAGGTGGTGCAGTGGTAAAGAATTGGTCTGCCAGTGCAGGTGGTGCAAGAGACGTGGGTTTGATTCCTGGGTCAGGGAGTAGGAAATGGCAACCCACTCCAGCATCCTTGCTTGGAAAATTCTGCAGTCACAAAGAGTTGGGTATAACTGAGCACACACATACCCACACGGGGATTATTTATATCAGACTTGTTTGCATCAGGGACACTGAGCAGATGGGATACCAGCAATAGACGTGGTACCTGATTTCATCAATAGCATAATTTCTTAAGAAGAAAACTAATTTTCACCCATTTATGAAAGACTGAGTGAATGTAGTCCTTAGCATTACAAGGGTAATAAAAAACAAAGCCTATCAACACAGTAAGCTATTTCAATGACCCCCAAATCCTAGGGTTATGAATAGTATTGATTTAAATGAAGAATACACAGGGTTACAGGCATCACTGTTTGTTCTATTTTAGCAAAAGCATGCTGTAAAAAAAAAGAAAGAAAAAGAAAAATTTTAGTTATTTTCATTTTAATATGTAAGCTAATATGACTTTTTGTTGTAGATTGTTTTTTAAAAAAGTGTTTTTGCTTGCCATAAAATTCCCCTATTTATCAGTATGGGAAAGAATGCTTCATTCAAAGGCTTCACATTCTAGAACTTTTCTGCAACAGTTTAGTCTCTGGAAAGAGACTGAATTTCTTCGAATCTCAGATCTTTATCAACAAAGTAGGACTGATGACACTCTCATTTTTGGAAAGAGCATATAAGACAATGTACGGAAAATGTCTCTACTTGAGCACATATAAAGGTTCAGAATTCGGTTTATCCCTCCTTCCCCTTCTCATTGCTCTCATTTCCTTTCTGATCCCCCAAATGCGTGTGTTTTCTCCAACAAACAGTAACCAGAAGACAAAGTTTCTACAGAGTTCAGAGAAGAACTCAAATTAAAACCTCTGTCTCCTTAAGAAGAATTTCAGTTATTTTGGCAATAATTCAAACACACAGAGCTTTCCTTGTCTCAGGTAAGATTCTTTCCAAAATAATCTTTCAGAAAGGACTTTGCATTTCAGGGACAAAATAAACTTAAGATGTCTCACCTCAAACAATGACAACACTCCCAAACTACCCACTGCCCAGCAAATTTGCTTTGCCAGACTCCAAACAGGAGAACAAATTTGTGTTCTGCTTATCTATGAGATAACCTCCCCCTGACCTAGAGATAGCAGTGGAATTAAGGGTAAAGCCCTGTTAAATATTTCCCAGTCCCTCAAAGCATTTGGCATGGTGTGTTTGTTTAATCTGATGTTATCCTAGTGGTAATGGCTTTGTTTCCATCCTGATGGCTCAAATTCCTTAGCCTGAACTTGCTTATTATAATGTGTCTGTGATCAATTTTGTACAGAAACACTATATAAATTAAGCAAGAGTTGGAGCCCATAACGGCATTACTAATCTACTATTTTAAACTCTCATTCAGTAGGATACGATTGCCATTTTCCTAATGTCACAGTGAAAGTAAGTCCTACACTATCACTGGAGATTAAAAAGCCCTTGAAGATGTATTATGTAACCTTTATTTCTAGAAACATTTCTGTTCATGTCTGGGGAAAAGAGCAGAATAATTTAAAGAAAAAAGTTACAGCTGAGTCAGAGAATGGAGGAAAAACTGGCTGAGATGTATTACTAATAGCTACTAAAAGAAACCAAGACTTAGAAAGAAAGAAAGGTGGGAAAGGCACAGCATAATAAAAGCTATTGAATTTTTTTTTTCAATTCGGCCCAGGATGAGGGAATTTCCTGGTGACTTATACAGTAAAGAATCTGCCTGCCATGCAGGAGACCAAGGTTCAATCCCAGGGTCAGGACAAGATTCCCTGGAGAAGGAATGGCTACCCACACCAGTATTCTTGCCTGGAGAACTCAATGGCAGTGAGAGAAAACTGAGATATATGCCTTCTCTCTGGAAAAGAACCGTCTGCGGGGCTAAGTATCTGACTACACCATGATAGAGATCTCTTCAGGAAAATTAGAGATACCAAGGGAACATTTCATGCAAAGATGGGCACAATAAAGGACAGAAATGGTATGGACTTAACAGAAGCAGAAGACATTCAGAAGAGGTGGCAAGAGCACACAGCAGAACTATACAAAAAAGATCATCATTACCCAGATAACCACAATAGTGTGATCACTCACATTCTGGATTGCGAAGCCAAGATGGCCTTAGGAAGCATCACTATGAACAAAGCCGGTGAAGGTGATGAAATTCCAGTTGAGCTATTTCAAATCCTGAAAGATGATGCTGTGAAAGTGCTGCACTCAATATGTCAGCAAATTTGGAAAACTCAGCAGTGGTCACAGGACTGGAAAATGTCAGTTTTCATTCCAATCCTAAAGAAGGGCAATGCCAAAGAATGCTCAAACTACTGCACAATTGCACTCATCTCACACTCTAGCAAAGTAATGCTCAAAATTCTCCAAGCCAGGCTTCAACAGTATGTGAACCGTGAACTTCCAAATGTTCATGCTGGATTTAGAAAAGGTAGAGAAACCAGAGATCAAATTGCCAACATGCACTGGATCATCGAAAAATTTCCAGAAAAACATCTACTTCTGCTTCATTAACTACACCAAAGCCTTTGACTGTGTGGATCACCACACACTGTGGAAAATTCTTAAAGAGATGGGAATACAAGACCACTTGACCTACCTCCTGAGAAATCTGTATGCAGGTCAAGAAGCAACAGTTAGAACCTCATATGTAACAGACTGTTTCCAGGTCAGGAAAGGAGTACATCAAGGCTGTATATTGTCACTCTGCTTATTTAACTTATATGCAGAGTACATCATGTGAAATGCCAGGCTAGATGAAGCACAAGCTGGAATCAAGATTGCTGGGAGAAATATCAATAACCTCAGATATGCAGATGACACTACCCTTATGGCACAAAGCGAAGAACTAAAGAGCCTCTTGATGAAAGTGAAACAGGAGAGTAAAAACGCTGGCTTAAAGTTCAACATTCAGAAAACTAAGATCATGGCATCTTGCCCCACCACTTTATGGTAAATAGATGGGGTAACAGTGGAAACTGTGACAGACTTTATTTTCTTTTGCTTCAAAATCACTGCAGATGGTGACTGCAGCCATGAAATTAAAAGATGCTTGCTCCTTGGAAGAAAATCTATGACCAACCTAGACAGCATATTTAAAAGCAGAGACATTACTTTGCCAACAAAGGTTCATCTAATTAAATCTATGATTTTTCCACTAGTCATGTATGTATGTGAGAGTTGGACTGTAAAGAACGGTGAGCACTGAAGAATTGATGCTATTGAACTGAAGTGTTGGGGATAACTCTTGAGAGTCCCTTGGACTTCAAAGAGATCCACCCAGTCCACCCTAAAGGTAATCAGTCCTGAATATTCATTGGAAAGACTGATGCTGAAGCTGTAACTCCAAATCTTTGGCCACTTGATGTGAAGAACTGACTCATTGAAAAAGACCCCGATGCTGGGAAAGATTGAAGGCGGAAGGAGAGGGGATGACAGAGGATGAGATGGTTGGATGGCATCAGCAACTCAATGGTCATGAGTTTGAGTAAGCTCCAGGAGTGGGTGATGGACAGGGAAGCCTGCTGTGCTGCAGTCCATGGGGTCTCAAAGAGTTGGACACGACTGAGTGACTTAACTGAACTGAATGCCATAGAGAATGTCCTTGCTCAGTTTTTCTCAGAATGGATTTACTAGGAATATTATTAAGGTTGCTTACAAACTGAGCTGCTTTTTTTCCTTCTCCACTTCCTCTGAACATGGTTCTCCCCTATGTTACTCACAAGGGGAAATGGCACTTCTATCCCGATAGGTGCTCAAACCAGAAATATAGATGCATCACTAAATTTTCTATCTCTTCTTTTGCATCCTTCTGTCATCAAATTTTGTTGTTCCTAGCTCCTAGAATATTCACACAACCACCTACTCTCTGAGCAGCTCTACTATAACTATCCAGGACCTAGCTACCACTACCTGTTGATCAAATTATTGCAGAAGCCTTCTATATTGCTTCCTGCCTCTATGCAACCAGCTCTGATACAGATCGGACAGAGCAGCTCTGCTTAGTACAAATATAATCTTGCCATTACACTTTTAAAACCCTTCTATGTCTTCCATAACTGAAAAATCCAATGTCCTCAAAATAATTCCATATTATCTTGCTAAGAGTACCTACCATCATCAACCTTCATAATCATTCACTATATGAAATTTCTTTCCAGTCTTTGATTTCATTGTAAACTTTATTTCCTCTATGTCTTTTTACATGCTGTCCTATTTGCCTCGGGGGGAAAAAAAAAAAATTCCTCCTTCCCTACATCCCTTAAATGTTAGCTCAGCCATCAGTTTCTCAGAAAATCTTTCCAGATCACTCCAAATCTGGTCAGTTATTCCTCTGAGGTGTTCTTATATCTTCCTGTACTTCCCTTAGTTAGTGTACAACAGACTCTATTTACTGTATCACACATTTGCTCATCTGTGTCTTTCACTGAATAGTAAATTCTTCACTAAAAGAAGTTAAGTCTATTTTCTATCACATCCTCAAGAATTAAAACCATGCCAGAAATAAAGAAAAAGGCGAATCAATAATTCTTAATAAAATGAATGACAGAGCATGTCCTGTACTAGGCTCGTGATATGAGAAACTGTTCTTGCATTCACATGGGAATTTGGTTTTGTCATTCATGGCCTAAGTAAGTTATAAATAGGTAACTTAATTTTTTTTTTATTATTATCTTAAATGTTCAAACTTGTAGATCACTCTGTCCCTGGACCTAAACCTACATAAGGATCTAAGTTAACAAAATAATCTTCTGTGATCCTTAAAACATATATAGGCACATTTTTAAATCATCTATATTTTTCCTGTTAATTGCCATAAGATCACTCCTGTCTCTCAAATATTAATCTAGAAACTGGCTACTTGTGAATTATCAACCTAGATGGCCAGGAAGTTATAACACATAGTCAAATTACCACTGAGATAGAATTCATTCATCTTGGATTTGTTTATTTTCTAAAAGCCTAAAGTTTATTCTAGGTAAATGAACCTAGGTCAGGGCCAAGGGATCGCTGTGCTTGGATAGAGGAAATATCTGTGACCTGAAGTTCATCAATAGGTAAATAAAATTATGTCAAAAGTTAGATATTTAAGAAAAAAAATATAAAATAACCCTTAAGCTTGGAGTCTAAGGCTAAGGTATTCATATGCCAGAAGCAATCATGTTACTTTGATCAAGACATTTTAGATTTGATTTATCTCTTCTTGTAAATGAGGCTTTCTGCCTCAACTTTCCTCCCCCATGGAGTTTTGATAAAGCTCAAACAGTGATAACATTAACTCTGTAAAATGTCCAAGTACTAAAGACTTGTAGTACCAGATAGAATTCTTTGAGGAAAGCGTCACATAGAGCTCTGTGATGCTCATAATGTGAAGTTTGTGCTGCCTCCCTGTACTGCCTCTTCCTAAAAGGAAGTACATTTCAGGATATTGGAAGAAGCAATGGCAGGAGAAGAAGGGGATGACAGAGAATGAGATGGCTGGATGGCATCACCGACTCAATGGACATGGGTTTGGGTGGACTCCGGGAGTTGGTGATGGACAGGGAGGCCTGGCGTGCTGCGGTTCACAGGGTCACAAAGAGTCAGACACGACTGAGAGACTGAACTGAACTGAACTGAACTTCTTCTATTTCTGATGGCTTATATATAAAATGTTTAGAAAATAATGTGTGCTTAATAAATGTCCATTGGATTAAAAACAAAGAAGATTTAATATGTACATATTTTCTGATATGGGCATCCCAGGTGATTCAGTAGGAAAGAATCTGCCTGTCAATTCAGGAAACGCAAGACGTGGGTTTGAGTCACGGGTCATCAGGCAGATCCTTGGGGAAGGATGTGGCACCTCACTCCAGGATTCTGGCCTGGAAAATCCAATGGACAGAGGAGCCTGGTGGGCTACAGTCCTTGGGGTCACAGAGAGTCAGACATGACTTAGCGATGGAGCATGCATGCATGTTTTCAAACTATGGTGCTACACAAGACTCTTGAGAGTCCTTGGGACAGCGAGGGGATCAAACCAGTCAATCCTAAAGGAAACCAACCCTGAATATTCATTGGAAGGACTGATGCTGAAGCTGAAACTCCAGTACTTTGGTCACCTGATGTGAAGAACTGACTCATCAGAAAAGACCTGATGCTGAGAAAGATTGAGGGCAGGAGGAGAAGGGGGTGATAAAGGATAAGATGGTTGGATGGCAATGTTGACTCAAGGGATACGAGATTGAGCAAACTCCAGGAAATAGTGAAAGATAGGGAAGCCTGGCATGCTGCAGTCCATGGGGTCACAAAGAATTGGACATGACTTAGTGACTGAACAACAGCAAAAATGCATACACACAGAAATATACACAAAGATTTTAAGAGAAAAGGGACACACATCTAAACTAAGCAGAGTGTTTCAAGGAAGAAGAGGAAAGGGTTGCTGTATCAAAGCTACTCACTCTGTTTCAGCTTCTATGCTAACAATCTTAGATACTTTGTTCTATTTGAATCCCTTTGACACTAAATGGCATTTTACTAATGAGGCAACTGAGGCTCAAGAGAGGTCAATGATTTTTTTTCACAATTGTTAAGCAGTATAATAGAATTAAAAACCAGGTTTGCTGCTTGTAAATTCCATTTTCTTTTACTGATGGAAGTAGGATTCTCAGGCAAGAATGAAGACTTTGCACAATTTCCTTTTAAACATTCCGTACCAACTTACATTTCCAAAAAGCTATAGCTAAGGACCACTTTAATCACATCCCACTAGACAGAGCGGTGAATCACAATGTTTGGTCAGAAATCAGAGGATAAATTAGATTCCTTGCTGTAGCACATTTCCTTGATGCATATGTAATATCAATCAAAATCTCTCTTGATGACTCAGTGGGAAAGAACAGCGGGAAAGTCTTCAACATCCAGCAGGAGGCCTGGTCTGTAGCCTGATGCTAGCATTATTCTAGAATGAAAAGTTTGCAGGAGGGCATGAGATTGGTCCTGCTAACTCAGAATCAAGTAACTCTAGCCACCCTGAGCTCAAACTTCCCCAACTTGTCCAGAAGCCTTGCATTTTCAGGTCTTTTAATATTAATTCAGTTCAATCTATTTCAAAACATATAAAATGTATGCTCAATAGTCAAATGTTTCAAAAACATTCCATTTATTGCAAATAATTTTTCATTCCCTGCCCAAAGGAGTAGCAGACGGCAAAAGGTGACCCTAGAAGTTCTTTCTCTCTCTGAATAATAGGCAGAAATTAGTCCAAAGCCTAAACATGTCAAAGGACCCAGCGATCCAGGGGAAGCTCTGCTCAAATTCCTCCTCTTTTTGATCTCTGAGCATGGTGGAGTGTTCTGAGAAGATATTGCAAAATAACTTGAAAACAAGGGAAAAGTGAAAGTATTAGTTGCTCAGTCAGGTCCGACTCTTTGCAATCTTGTGGACTGTAGCCCACTAGGCTCCTCTGTCCATGGGATTCTCCAGGCAAGAATACTGGAATTGATAGCGAAGAGGAACTAAACAGCCTCTTGATGAAAGTGAAAGAGGAGAGTGAAAAAGCTGCATCATGGCATCCACTTCATGGCCTACCACTTCATGGTAAATAGATGGGGAAACAGTGGAAACAGTGACAGACTTTATTTTGGGGGTTCTAAAATCACTGCACGTGGTGATTGCAGCCATGAAATTAAAAGATGCTTGCTCCTTGGAAGAAAATCTATGACAAACCTAGACAGCATATTAAAAAGCAGAGTCATTATTTTGCTGGCAGAGGTCCATCTAGTCAAAGCTATGGTTTTTCCAGTAGTCATTCATGGATGTCAGAGATGGACTGTAAAGAAAGCTGAACGCTGAAAAATCGATGCTTTTGAACTGAGGTGTTGGAGAAGACCCTTGAGAGTTCCTTGGACTACAAGGAGATCAAACCAGTCAATCCTAAAGGAAATCAGTCCTGAATATTCATTGGAAGGACTGATGCTGAAGCTGAAGCTCTAATACTCTGGCCACCTGATGCAAAAGAGCTGACTCATAAGAAAAGACCTGTTGCTAGGAAAGACTGAGGGCAGGAAAAGGGGATGACAGAGGATGAGATGGTTGGATGGCATCACTGACTTGATGGACTTGAGTTTGAGTAAACTCTGGGAGTCAGTGACGGACAGGGTAGCCTAGCATGCTGCAGTCCATGGGGTCGCGAAGAGTTGGACACACCTGAGCAACTGAATGCAACAGAAACTATTCCCTTCTCCGGGGAACGTTTCTGACTCAGGGATAGAAGTCTAGTCTCCGGCATTGCAGGCAGATTCTTTATTGTCTGGGCCATCAGGAAAGTCCAAGATTATTTAACTTGCATCTAACGTTTGTCAAGTCCTGATATTTCTTTGAAAGGAGAGCTTGGCAAGTAATTAGTCCTTCTAAAAAATAACATAAAGCAAACATCCAGTTCTGTACTTTCATCTGAACTTTACGTATGCTCATAACCTTACATATAACTCTGTGTGTGCTTAAGTGCTCAGCTGTGTCCAACTCTTTGCATCCGCATGGACTATAGCCCATCTGGCTCCTCTGTCCATGGGGATTCTCCAGGCAAGAATACTGGAATGGGTTGCCATGCCCTCCTCCAGGGGATCTTCCCAACCCAAGGATTGAACCCAGGTCTCCCACATTGTAGGTGGATTCTTTACCTTCTAAGCCACCAGGGAAGCCCATTTAACTCTCCATATACCGCACTCTATATCTGGGCTTCCCAGACAGCTCAGTGGCAAAGAATCCACCTTTCAATGCAGGAGATGCAGGAAACATAGGTTTGATCCCTACGTCAGGAAGATCCTCTGGAGGAAGAAGCGGTACCTTACTCCAGTATTCCTGCCTGGAAAATCCCAAGGACAGAGGAGCCTATCAGAATATAGTCCACGGGGTCACAAAGAGTCAGACATGATTTAGTGACTGAGCATGCATGCATGCTTCAGAACTATGGTACTAAAGAAGGCTCTTCAGAGTCCCTTGGACAGAAAGGAGATCGAATCAGTAAATCCTAAAGGAAATCAACCCTGAATGTTTGTTGGAAGGACTGATGCTGATATTGAAGCTCTGATACTTTGGCCACTTGATGTCAAGACCTGACTCATTGGAAAAGACCCTGATGCTGGGAAAGACTAAGGGCAGGAGGAGAAGGGGATGACAGAGGATGAGATGGTTGGATGGCATCACGACTCATGATGGACATGAGTTTGAGGAAACTCTGGGAGACAGGGAAGGACAGGGAAGCCTGGTGTGCTGCAGTCCATGGGATTGTGAAGGGCTGAATATGACTTAGTGACTGAGCAACAGTAACAATGTGGAAGCAAGTGTTTTTGGTCTAGTTTTCTATTTCCCAGGGACTGTATAGCATGGGACCTGACATACTAGGCATTTTATCAATATTTGTTAAATACACCAATATGAGTGCTAACCCTGATTTCCCAGGAAAACAGTGTTTTCCCTGTGGCCCTCACTTTATTTTACATTTACCCGTGCTAGCTCATTGAAAACATTGAACAGCCTATATTTACTTACATAACTGATGCCCTATTAGACTGAGATTTATTTATCTTTGTACTTTTATTGCCTATAACTCCATATGGCTCTTGGCTTTAGATAAATATATCTTTGTGGACTGGGTGATTTTGTGATCATTAGAGCAAAGTCTTTCTATTTTTGAAAGTATTTGCTTTTATTGGAGCCCATTATGATCTCATTCTTCTTTTAAATCCTCTGTTTTTAGTTAATATTACCTGGAAGCAAATATGCATTGATTCCCTGGTGGCTCAGAGGGTAAAAGCATCTGCCTGCAATGCAAATATGGAAGCAAATGTGCAAATAAGGAAGTAAATATGTATTATATTCTTATCATGGGAAGCATGATTGTACTCATATGGTGTTTATATGTACCAGATACTGTTTTTCTGTCTATATCTATTTATCATCTATATGTATACATATATAAATACATATATTTATGCTGTTATATATTATATATAATATATACATATATATATGAATCATATACTTTCATTTAATATTTTTTCATACCTACAGGTAAGTATTATTGCTATTTCAATTTTCTAAATGAGAAAAAACTGAGGCACATAGATATTAAGATACTCACCTGAAGTTGCACAGTAAATGCCAGAACCAAAGTTATAAAATCAGGTAATCTAGTTGCCAAACCCAGGCCTTTAACCAGTAATTTATACTGCCTCTTTTTGGACTAGATATTTATTTATAAGTTTTCTAATTATCCCCTATAATAATTCTATAATATTGCTAGTATTATGTCTTTTTAGTCAATGAGAAAATAGAGACTCAGAGAAGTCAGATAACTCACCATCAAATCTCACATCTATCTACTGTTAGAATGTGTGTGACTACATCTTTTAACTCAATATCCAATATGTGTTCTATGCTATATAATGTAATTACCATTTGTTTCAAAATTTTTGGTTTGTTTCCTCCAAGTGGAATTTAAAATTCTTGTAGAAAAATCATTCATGTAATATTAGTGCATTTTCCTGAGCATTGATACAATTACTGGCATGTGAAATTAACATGAATTATTGTCCTATTATTTAATATTAAGTGGGACCTACAGAAGTAATCCAGAGCCCGTGTATGCCAAAAACTGGAATATGAGCAAGTTATAAATATAAGGATAAGGGTATTCAAAGAGAATTTTAAATAAAATATAACTAGAGATTTAAAGAAAATTTATAGTTTTGTGTTATTATTCACACAGCATGAAATTGAGTGGTAATTTGGTGGTGTGGGTAAGACAGGAGTCAAGAATCGTGGGTTCTTTTTAAAATATTACTTTATATATGACTTTCTTCACATAGCTTCTCAGTCTATGAAATGGGGATAATTTAAATGTCAAAAAGAAGAATCAAA
Organism: Budorcas taxicolor; assembly: GCF_023091745.1. Taxonomy (NCBI): domain Eukaryota; kingdom Metazoa; phylum Chordata; class Mammalia; order Artiodactyla; family Bovidae; genus Budorcas; species Budorcas taxicolor. The sequence continues at coordinate 15,090,770 of NC_068934.1, read as the reverse complement.
TTTTCCACTGAGTAACCTATACAGAGAAAGTGTTAGACAAATACCCATTATTCATAAGCCATCTAACTTTTTCCCTACCTGAACACCTTTTGCATCCATAAACCAGCAATACCAGTATCACTTTAGATCTTTTAAGAAAGGCAGAATTTCTAACCCCATCCTAGACCTATGAAATCAGAATCTGTAACTTGAACAAAATACCCAGGTAATTCACACACTCCTTAAAGTTGAAGAAACACTACTCTCACATTCAAGATAATTCACCTCCCAGTTTTAATTGATTTTTCCAATCTTTAAAAAACTCTACAAACCTCCATTGATTTGTTCAATCTTTACTTTGTTATTTAGCATATGTCTGGTCTTACCAAACATTTGTTTTTCTCACTGTGGCAAGAACTTAACATGAGTACCTTGAGGCAGAGCTATGTAGTGTTCTTATTTTATATTCCCCTACTATGATTCACATAGTTATTTAATGAATTTTTATAAATTAATTTTTAGTTTAACTCATTAACTTAATATCTATGTTACACTGGACATCTCAATTCATCTGTCTTGAACTCAATTTGAAACTCAATGACAGGAGTGAACCAGATGATTTTTTAGGTCTCTTTGGGTCTCTCTGTGGTTATCCTATTGCCTATTATAAACAGAAAACAAAGAAGGTACAAGATCAGACAAAAACGAGTACAATAAATTCGCTATATCAAAACTATCCTGGAATATCCAAACACATCACATCTCACAGAAGGGAACAGAAAAGTAGAATATGTGCCAAGGCTGGTCTGAAAACTTGACCGTGATATATTTCTACAAATAGGAATCCCTAACTGGTATGAGTAGTGAGTGGTTATATAAGCAGGAGAGGGAATGGCTACACACTCCAGTATTCTTGCCTGGAGAATTCCATGGACAGAAGAGCCTGGTGGGCTACAGCCCATGGGATCTCAAAGAGTTGGACATGACTGAGTGACTAACACTAACGCACAGACATCATAAAGTCTTTCCTTCTTATTTTTAAAATCATGCTCTTGGCATTTGTCTGTTTCAATCCTTTTCAATACAATGGAACAAGGCAATTTAGTCTTAATAAAAAACTATGAATTTAAAGAATCTGTAGATCCCTTGAAATGTTCATTAGCCCACTACATTTATGGTTAACCACACAGTGAGCTTTGAGTGCCCACCATAAGCCAAGCACAGTCACAGGCTCCTGTAAGAGAGGAAGTCCAGTATAACACACAGCTCCTATCTAAGAATTATTTCTCCTCCAAAGTCCCCATTCCAAGCATCATTCCTTGTGTTCCTCAAGGTCAAGTAAGTGCCTCAAACATAATCTTCTAAACTAAACTTCTTATTGCCATTTTTCCCCTAAATCTAGCTACCACAAATTAATGACTAAATAAATAAACCTAAATTCTGAATTTATGTTTTTTTCTTTTTAATTGGAAAATGACTTTATGTCATATCTGGAAACCTAAGCCAGAAGCATCCGAGTTTGTAGTAGTGAAGCCTGGGGAAAGTTTGGCATTCTGCAGAGAAGATGGTGGTTTAAAGGAAGCCATGTACAGGTCTCCATCTCTACTATGACATTGGTTATAATTAAATACACATGCAAACAACTGATTTCTTTCAGATGGCAAGAGGAAGTGCTTTATGTTTTTGCTTGGAAAGTTTTTAATGTTGCTATTACAATCAGATTTTAATTAAAATCAGAGGAAGATTAGGGCTGCAATGCATATAAGATGACTGAAATAAAAGATTTTGGAGGCATTTTAATATAATGGAATGAATTCAAGCTTGGTTAATGGGTATGCAACTTGGTTCCAAAATTATTAGCTGTGTGACTTCTACAAGATACTCAATGTTTCTCAAGTTTCTTCCAATCCCCTATTTGCGAAACTAGTATGACAATACACCACATATTCAATAGAATTAAATGTCTCATTGGTATGAACCACGTAGCAGAAAGTTGCACCAATAGTGTGTGTGCTTGGTAAGTGGCATGTAATGTTTGTATGATCATGGTTATCAACAGCCCTCCTTCTAGTCGGCAGCAGCAGAAGCCTATATGACTGGATTGCATGGGAAAAAATGGAATTTTCAAGTCTCTTATCCTTGAGTTGAAGTCAAAAAGCTCTATACAGAAAATCTCGTTTGCTTCTCTGTGAAACTCCCCTTTATTTATCAATCTTGTTTTCTTCCTCCTTTCATCTTATCCACTGCTACTGGGCCAAGACATGCCTTCTCTCCCATGCAAACACTGAGATGTTTGAAGGGACATCCTAAGGATAGGTGTTGAACTGATAACCCACTTATCATCTGATCTAGCCTTTTAGGACATCAAAGGATATCAGCAGTTGAGGACATCAACTGTTTTCTCCATTTCAACTGAAAGTAATAGGACTCCAGTGGCACACATAGATAGCATGTGTAACGGATGCTTGAATTAAACATAAAAGTTAAATGTGCAAATGGATAGGATAGGACTCTAACTTAGTAGTGTAGCGTTAGTTCCTTAGTTGTGCCCAACTCTTTGTGACCGCATGGACTGTAGCCCATCAGTCTCCTCTGTCCATGGGATTCTCCAGGCAGGAATACTAGAGTGGGTGCCATCCCCTTCAAGAGTAAAGTGGGGATGGGAACAGAGAATTGCTAATTCTTGGCAGAGATGGATTTTATCTTAACTGTAAAAGTATCCTTGATTCATGAATATATAGTATCTAGCAGCAGCAGCAGCAGCAGCAGCAGAGAGACTGAGTACTGTTTTTCAATGTAACCTGGGTTTGAAATTGGCAAAAACATAACTAATATTACTCTTTTAAATAAAAGAGAACAGTGAGGTAATGAAAAGAGATATATAGATTTAAGCACATCCTATATTTATGCCTGCTGTTTTAAAAGTCAAAATAAATCTCAAGAAATAATAGTAAAAGAGAAAAAAGAGAAATCTGAAAAAGCAGCTTCGTCTGTGAGGAGTGTGAGCTACTCTCACCAAAAGGCATTTTCTAAGATGCTACTTTTCATTCAAAGGCAAATAAGATACACACAAAAAAAACCTGTAATTAAAGACAGTCAAGATATTAAAGGAGAAATTGATCTTGATTCAGTATGTTACCTTAAATACAGGTAGCTATTGGTTTACTATGGAAATACAAACTGGGAAAAAAATGCACAAAAAGTTGCAATTTATGTTTTCTTTGGTGATCCTACTGAGGACTGTCCCCTGGGGACAGACTGTCAGATCACTGTGCTCTGAGGAACTGTTCCAAAGAGAAAAAGCAGGAGTCAGGATACTAGGAATTTTTGCTGAAAACAAAACCAAACCAAAAACATGTGGTTGAACATCAAAAGATTGTTAATCACAAAAACAGAAATCTCAAGTTAATGATTTGAGGTTTTTGTTTTGTTTTGTTTTGTTTCTTAATGTGTGGGAAGATGCAGGAGTCTGGCCTTATTGAAATTATTCCTTTGATATGCATCTTACTTATCTAAGGCCTCTACCCTGCTTTTCCCTATGCTGAATCCTTCACACCATCTGAGTCTGGGGTGGTTATAGTGGCTGAGACAGACAATGTTTTTAATTTACTAAATGGCAGGTAGCATTATATTTTGTCCATAGTAAGAAGTAAGAAAATATCACCTCTTTTATTCCTAAACTGAACTATGACCATCTTTATCTTCATAGAAGTTATTCTCTATGAAGCATATCCTCTATCCAGTGATCACTCTCAGGGTCATTTCTCATACATGGACCAAGTTTCAAACCATCTTTCATTTCTCTTTCTTAAGACCAAAGGACTGCTTCCTCCTGTCCCCTTTTCTGGAAACTTCCATTTATCTTAAGTGAGAATATGGACAATTGTGGGAATTGTTCAAGGTTGGTGCTGAGCATTATGTTTGTTATATATTCATTATTCTTAAATCCTTGACAGGAAAGCTATGACAAACCTAGATAATGTATTAAAAAGCCTTTGCTAACAGAGGTCCATATAGTCAGAGCTATATTTGTTTGTTTCTTCCAGTAGTCACATATGGATGTGAAACTTGGACTATAAAGAAGGCTGAGTGCCGAAGAATTGATGTCTTTGAATTTTAGTGTGGGAGAAGACTCTTGAGAACCCCTGGGTCAGGTCAAACCAGTCAATCCTAAAGGAAATTAACCCTGAATATTCACTTGAAGGACTGATACTGAAGCTGAAGATTCAACACTTTGACCACCTGATGCAAAGAGTCAACTCACTGGAAAAGACCCTTATGCTGGGAAAGATTGACGGCAAAAGGAGAAGAGGGTGACAGAGGTTGAGATGGTTAGATATCATCACTGAATCAATGGACATGAATCTGAGCAAACTTTGGGAAACAGTGAAGGACAGGGAGGCCTGGCATGCTATAGTTTCCGGGTTTGCAAAGAGTCAGACATGACTAAGTGACTGACCAACACCAGCTCTTAAATCTATCCCAGAAAGCTATATATTCCCATCTGCTATTTGCAGGTTTAGATTAGACAATACATGCAAAATGATTAATATGGTTCTGGGGACAGAGTAAGTACTAAAACTGCCAGCTGCAATTATTTTTAATTATTATTAGTATTATTTGTGTGTGTGTGTATGTGTGTGTAGAGATGAGAATACCTCACATTGGTGAGACCACAGAGCTGACTCTTCATTGGAGCTAAAATTCTGTCTCTCCCTTTGGCCAAGATTTTCCTAATATAACAAAGCTAGATATTTTGAGTGTTCTGACCTCAGTTTTTCCAAATAATCCTAATTAGAAAATGTTACAACTTTCATAAATTAAACATAAAACACAATTTGCAGCACAGAGTTATTTGAAAAAAGTATCTTAGAGTGTATTATGCAATGGAGAAATGAGCTACATATCCTATGGTTTGATTTTTTTTTTAAAGAATCTCATAAATTGGTGAAAGATACACTTAATATGTATAATCATGTGTTTTCCCTAATTGACCACACAATTGCTGCAACTATACGTAACCAATATAGATATGACGAATGAAATTCAAATAAAGGTTAAAATGTCACTGTGTTGTATGTTTCTTACTCCTGCAGTAATAGATTAGCACAGGTTTAATGAGTTAATATTGTTGCAGAAACCAGTAATCGAGGAACCAAGCAACACAATCAGAGAGTTGAAGAACTCAGGTTTATTACACTGGCAGGCCCAGAGGAGTTAACATGCCAAGCTCTGAGCCCCAAACAAAGGGGTTACAGAGTTTTTATAGACGGACTATAGTGGGCAACACTAGCTGCTAATAGGCTGGTTTAAACTAAGAGGTTTCAGGCACACGGGAACAAGAGTCAAGATGGGGAGGGGGATGCCTGACCTTTACATGGACAGGCATGATTAAACCCTGCAGGTTTGCAGGGGCTGGGCAATTGCAAAGAGCAGGACAAGGATGAGTGAGATAAGTTCCAGCTCCTAGTATTGCACATCCCCACTTTCTGAGATTGCCTGACCTACGTGATCCAGACATTGCAAGGAGCAAGCTGAGTTATAGAGGCAGAACAATCAGGAGGTTATGTAAAATTTTAACTTTTCCTCTTCAATATAATACAAATTTATTCTATCAAATACTGGTAGGTCAGAAGTCTAAAACTAAAATTTTATCAGGGCTGTGTTCCTTGTTGAGGTGTCGTGGGAGAATTTGCTTCCTTATTTCCTCCGGTTTCTAGAGGCTGCCTGCATTCTTTGGTTTATTGCCCCTGCCCTCATCTTTGAAGCATGTCACTTCAACTTCTGCATCTTTTGTCAGAACTTCTTCTTCCTTCAGCCCTCTTGCCTCTCTGTCATAAGCATCTTTGTGATAACACTGAGCTCATCTACATTAATCTAGGCTATTCTTTGCATTTCAAGATTCTTAACTCACATCAGTCAAGTCTCTTTTACCACATATGATAACATACTCATAGGTTCTGTAGATTTGGTTCAGTTCAGTTCAGTTCAGTCGCTCAGTCATGTCTGACTCTTTGCGACCCCATGAATTGCAGCACGCCGGGCTTCCCTGTCCATCACCAACACCCAGAATTCACTCAAACTCACGTCCATCAAGTCGGTGATGCCATCCAGCCATCTCATCCTCTGTCGTCCCCTTCTCCTCCTGCCTCCAATCCCTCCCAGCATCAGAGTCTTTTCCAATGAGTCAATTCTTCGCATGAGGTAGCCAAAGTACTGGAGTTTCAGCTTTAGCATCAGTCCTTCCAAAGAACATCCAGGACCAATCTCCTTTAGAATGGACTGGTTGGATCTCCTTGCAGTCCAAGGGATGCTCAAGAGTCTTCAACACCACAGTTCAAAAACATCAATTCTTCGGCACTCAGTTTTCTTCATAGTCCAACTCTCACATCCATACATGACCACTGGAAAAACCATAGCCTTGACTAGATGGTCCTTTGTTGGCAAAGTAATGTCTCTGCTTTTGAATATGCTATCTAGGTTGGTCATAACTTTCCTTCCAAGGAGTAAGCGTCTTTTAATTTCATGGCTAGGGTGTAGATATTTTTGCAGGGTGTCATTATCTTCTTTCTCACATATGCTAAGTTATTATCTCTTAGATTGCTGTGCTTGAGGATTATTGGGGTTCTCTTGAAAAAGTTATTTGTAAAGAGGTAGAGGAGAGTAGGATTGAACAGACAGGGATATGTTAAACCAGGTTGTAGTTGCACCAGAGGCTCCAGCTGATTCTAGAGGAGCTTGGGAGTTGGGCTGGCCCTTCAGAGTGGACCTGAATCAAAGCGAGGAGGGTTTGCAAATTCATCTGTCATTTCTCCAAGTTTCTCACAGTGTGTATAACTTCCTTGACCTATGACTGTTTCTCCCAGGATTCTTTCATGTTCAGTCGCTAGGTCCTGTCTGACTCTTTGTGACTCCATGGTGTGTAGCCTGTCAGGCTCCTCTCTCCATGGGATTATCCAGGCAAGAATACTGGAGTGGGTTGTGTTTTCCTCTGCCAGGGGATTTGCCTGACCCAGAGATTGAACCTGCATCTCTTGAAAGTCACTCGGTCATGTCTCACTCTTTGTGACCCCGTGGACTATACAGTCTGTGGGATTCTTCAAGCAAGAATACCGGAGTGGGTAGCCTTTCCCTTCTCCAGGGGATCTTCCCAACCCAGGGATCGAACCCAGGTCTCCTGTGTTGCAGGCAGATTCTTTACCAGCTAAACCTTTAGGGAAACTCAGGAATACTGGAGTGGGTAGCCTATCCCTTTTCCAGCTTGGTCTTCCTGACCCAGGAATCAATCCAGGGTTTCCTGCATTGCAGGCAGATTCTTTACCAACTGAGCTATGAGGGAAGCCCTGCATCCCTTGTGTCTCCTGCAAATTGGTAGGCGGATTCTCTACCACTGAACCACCTGGGAAGCCCTCTCCCAGAGTCCTTTGCCAAGCTGTTTAATTTTGTATCATGTTTAATTTTTATCATTTTTGTAATTTTACTGGAGGGATGCGCCTGTATCAATAAATATTTGTAGATAATTTTCCTCATCTAAACTAGCTGTTTCACCCTCCCCAGGGCGTCACATCTTCAGAATCCATACAGTCTCCTGGTTCAGGTTAGTTAGACATTTGGGCTCTTTAAGTATTAATCCCATTCTTCCTATAGAAAGAGCACCTCACTGGTCAAATTATACTGTAATTCAATCCATGTTGTTGGCTTGGTAGCCAGAAGGTGAGGTAGAGGTGAATCCTGAGGTGAGTATCTGTTATTTTGTAAGACAAAGATTTCTACTTCATCCTCAAGCAATGAGAGAGTACTGCCTTTAACATATACAGCCAGCCCACTTCTATAAGCCCAGAAGTTTCAGTGGAATGTGAAGCCACAGAGTTTGCATGTGGATCAACCCAGATGTTCTCATTCTAATTTTTTTTTTTAAATCTCACTTCTCCTTATTCAGTGTCTGGACTTTGGCTCAGCAGACTTGCTGTGTATGAGAATTTAATAATTTTTGTAGCTCTATGACCGGTTTCACTGGGTCCTGGACCTGAGCCTTAACTTTGTCTGCCCTCCAGGTGCAGCAGATGAGAATCTTTTTATATGCTGCCAAGGAGGTTCTCTGGCTTTGACAGTTTGCCTTTAATTGGTGATTTAAAATCTCTAGTCTTTCATTATCTTTTCCAATCCATCAATAGCACCCAGCAAGAGCCATTCAATGCACAGTCCTTATAATTGCTACTCCCTCAAAACTTCCAAAGACCCAGTCTATTGTACCAGTCATTACATTACCTTCCAAAACCCCAGTTTATCACAGTTTAACAATGCCAAGGGCTAAAGTACTCCATGCATCACTTCTCCACCAAGGGCCTGGAGGGTGATCAACTTCAAAAATCGCATTTTAAAGTCTAATTCTTAGGATCATTTCAAATACAGTCATCCTAAACTGCTTCCAAGCAAATAGACTATTAGGCAGATAATTGTGTACAAGAGGTTTATTGGAGAGTGTATGGGAAAATGTACCTGGATGGAAGACACAGAAGTAGGTGTGGGCAGAGGGAGACATTGAACAAAGATGTAATTGTGACAGAGCCCTCAGAATATTTCATGGGAACTCTTGAGCCAGGATAGCTCTTCAAAGCAATCTTGAATTAAGGCCAGGAGGTCAGAATTCTATATTGCCTTTATCAACCAGTCACCGGATGTGGGCTTCCTCCAAGGAAGAGACATATCCTTCACCAAGCAGGGCCCCGTGGGGCTCCTGGGCACAAAGCCTTTCTGTGGCCCTCATTTCTTTGACTATAGGAAATAGCCTTCATTCAGCCTCCATGACCTTCCCTGAGTTCCAAGGGGGCAGATTCAAGCAGCTGTTAATTAGAGAAGGGAGTTGATGTGAAAGCAGGGAGAAACAAATAGTCAAGATAAACAATAGTGCAGCCTTGGGGCAAGGTCTTAAGTTCCCCATCAAGGATACATACAATACCTTTGAGCTGTTTTGCAGATATTGAAAAATCCTCCAGGTGGGAGAAGTTAATGATTAACGGTAGCATGCTGTCCACAAGCAAGTAGATCCCAGACCAGTTGGACCCTGAAGGTCGATGATGCTGGCTCCCACTTATCTCAACATCAACCAATCAGAAGAATGTTCATGAGCTGATCACGTCCTCTTTGAACCATTACTATAAAACTTACTACCCTCTCTAAATGGGGACACATAAATGTAGGACATTAGCCCATGGTGGCTCCTTTGCCTTAGCAAAGCAATAAAGCTATTCTTTTCTACTTCACCCAAACCTCTGTCTCCACGATTTAATTTGGTGTTGGTGTACAGAGCCGAAGGGCCTCTCGGGAGGCACTAGCGGTAAAGAACCTGCCTGCCAATGCAGGAGACTTAAGGGATGCAAGTTCACCCCCTAGGTCACGAAGATCCCCAGAAGGAGGGTAGGGCAACCCACTCCAGTATTTGTGTTTGGAGAATCCCATGAACAGAGGAGCCTGCTGGGCTACAATCCATAGGGTCGCAAAGAGTTGGACAAGACTGAAGTGACTTAGCACACACACACGTACAGAGCTCAGGTTCATCTTCAACACAACACACTTCAGCTGAAGGCAATTCCTGGAGAAGGACTCAGATATGAGATTTTAAATCCAATTTTCATCAGTTCAGTTCAGTCACTCAGCCGTGTCTGATTCTGTGACCCCATGAACTGTGGCATGCCAGGCCTCCCTCTCCATCATCAACTCCCAGAGTCCACCAAAACCCATGTCCATTGAGTCAGTGATGCCATCCAACCATCTCATCCTCTGTCATCCTCTTCTTCTCCTGTCCTCAATCTTTCCCATCATCAGGGTCTTGCAGGCCATAATTATTAAGATGGAATCTTGCTTTAAAAATTGCCTCCACTCTTAAGTGGGAATCTGGGCAATATAACACAGTATCAACAAAAGGAAAAAATGAAATAGAAATCCTCTTCAGTTCAGTTCAGTTCAGTTCAGTCGCTCAGTCGTGTCTGACTCTTTGCGACCCCATAAATCACAGCACGCCAGGCCTCCCTGTCCATCACCATCTCCCGGAGTTCACTCAGACTCATGTCCATCGAGTCTGTGATGCCATCCAGCCATCCCATCCTCGGTCGTACCCTTCTCCTCCTGCCCCCAATCCCTCCCAGCATCAGAGTCTTTTCCAATGAGTCAACTCTTTGCATCAGGTGGCCAAAGTACTGGAGTTTCAGCTTTAGCATCATTCCCTCCAAAGAAAGGTGATCTCTCCCAGGGTTGATCTCCTTCAGAATGGACTGGTTGGATCTCCTTGCAGTCCAAGGGACTCTCAAGAGTCTTCTTCAACACCACAGTTCAAAAGCATCAATTCTTCAGCGCTCAGCCTTCTTCACAGTCCAACTCTCACATCCATACATGACCACAGGAAAAACCATAGCCTTGACTAGATGGACCTTAGTTGGCAAAGTAATGTCCCTGCTTTTGAATATACTATCTAGGTTGGTCATAACTTTTCTTCCAAGGAGTAAGCGTCTTTTAATTTCATGGCTGCAGTCACCATCTGCAGTGATTTTGGAGCCCAAAAAAATAAAGTCTGACACTGTTTCCACTGTTTCCCCATCTATTTCCCATGAAGTAATGGGACCAGATGCCATGATCTTCGTTTTCTGAATGTTGAGCTTTAAGCCAACTTTTTCACTCTCCTCTTTCACTTTCATCAAGAGGCTTTTTAGCTCCTCTTCACTTTCTGCCATAAGGGTGGTGTCATCTGCTTATCTGAGGTTATTGATATTTCTCCCGGCAATCTTGATTCCAGCTTGTGTTTCTTCCAGTCCAGCGTTTCTCATGATGTACTCTGCATAGAAGTTAAATAAGCAGGGTGACAATATACAGCCTTGACACACTCCTTTTCCTATTTGGAGCCAGAAATCCTCTTCAGTGCTTCAAAATTGGTTATATAGTAGAAAAACATCATAGACTTGAGCTGTACAAATATAGCTAGAAACCCAATTTTCATCAGTAAGTTAACACTGGTAAACTTCATAATCAAAGGAAATTATGCTTAAAAATACCTTCAATTCCAGTTCTTCATACTGTGATCACAATTCACTTAGATTTATGTATCAGACATGTAATGAGCATCTTACTACGCACTCTGTTAAGACAGGAAGGTGGAGATGACCAAGCCCTAAACTTTGTTCTAAAAGAATTCATAGTTGCATATGTTTTCACACAGCATTATGTAAATACTGTAGATCAAAAAACATATTCCCTTTTTTGAAATCTAAAGACTTAATGTTAGTTATTGTAAATATATTCTGACATAAATAACATAGCACCACTATTTATTGTCAAGAAATAAGAAAATACATGTAGGAACTGGAAAATTTGTAACCTTTAAAACTGAAACATTAAAACAACAGGACAAGAAATAAACAAGCTGTGTCTTCTGTATCCTAGGTTTGTTGCAAAGACAGTAAGATAAGGCAGAGTAGGGCCTCAGAGAAGCAGAAAATAGTAATGTTCATGCCAGGTGCTGGTAAGGATATGCACAAACTCTTTTTGATGATCACAGTTTTAAGATATTAGAACAAGTAGTAAACTATGTTTTATGTGTTCAATCTCCATTTCATAAACAAAATGCTCATTCTATCATTCCCTGATAGATTTGAAGTTCATAAAGGCAGGAACCATGTCTCTCTTGTTCACTATTATGTCTGAAACATAGTATCTCTCATATAATAGGCATCCACTATGCACTTAATGAATAAAGGATTTATGGTATATCACAATCAAAGGGAAATATGAACCTTATGTTTTAATATTGATCATATTTTTGTTATTCCCTTATGTCCCTGAAATCTGCCTATATATGCCCAGTGTTACTTCGCAGAGTAATATTAAAATTATTGCAATTTCATAGTAAGATAAAATAGGATAGCCATGTCTTAAACTCTAGTAAAGGCTTCTTGAATATTTATTAATTTTTAAAAATACACTAGAATAATGACGCTAATTGAGGCATGCCACTTGTTAGATTGACCAAAATGCTAAGTGTTTGGTCTCATTCTGAATTAATACTTTGATATTTTGAATGATTCCTCTAGGAAACAAGGCAAAGAAAACTAAGGCAATTGTATAGAATAAAAAGACAAAAGCTAATGAAGAAATCCATATCAAGTTCCATAAGTATCATACTCAGACCCATGCTCAAATAGACACCCCAGTCTAAGGAAGAGGCTTTGGACAAGATATTTTGTCCTAAATAACATTATATTTTAATAAACAAGGATAAAAAAAATGAAACCAGGCTTGTGATGAAATAAAGTACAACATCTCAATAGTTTGAGGAAAAACCTCTAGGAAAACACTCACTTTTTACAAAATGGGAATATTCTCATCAGATTTTCACAGTGCCTGCATCAAATAGCCATGGAAAGCCAAAAAAACAAAACATGCTATGTCACTAGAGTCAGATTAAACACAACTGGGACAAGGCACAAACATAGGAGTCCAAAGATATGAAGTCAGAAGATCTTAACTTAAATGTTGCCCCCACTCCCTGCCGCACCCATCCCTTGCAGCCCCCATTTGCCAGCTTGTAATATGGGGCTAGCGGAGAAGGCAATGACACCCCACCCCAGTACTCTTGCCTGGAAAATCCCATGGACGGAGGAGCCTGGAAGGCTGCAGTCCATGGGGTTGCTGAGGGTCGGACACGACTGAGCGACTTCACTTTTCACTTTCCTGCATTGGAGAAGGAAATGGCAACTCACTCCAGTGTTCTTGCCTGGAGAATCCCAGGGACGGGGGAGCCTGGTGGGCTGCCGTCTATGGGGTCGCACAGAGTCGGACACGACTGAAGCCACTTAGCAGCAGCAGCAGCAGCAATATGGGGCTGGAAGAAAACAGCATCTCTGTGCCTCACCCTCCTTTTTGCTAAAACGTAATGAACCACACCATCAAAGGCAAAAGACTATACAAAGAGCACAGGATATAATGGACTCACCAAAGCTCCTCAAAAATCATATACCTGCAACTTATATTTATAATTATTGTGATGGCAGGTATTTCATATTTGCTGTGGAGGTCACAACTTGAAGACAAAAGCTCAGAATTAAATATAAGCCTGGCTAAGGGAAATCCAAGTATTTTGAGTGGAATGGTATCTATACAGAAATGAAGAGAAAAGCTTTCATATATATTTTTTAATTTACCATGTGATCTGGACCTTCTTTTTGCCATATTATTTTTCTCTGTATTTGTTATATTTCTTCTGATTTCAGAATGCTAATAACGGCAAAGCTTTGTATAAAAAGGAGTCTAATAGCACTGTTACATCGGAACAGATATGCTTTCGACCAAAGTGGTTGAGAGCATTAATGAAATAAAATACAATTATGTAGGTAAATTATGCCTTGAATTATTGATGCAATATTGACTCATTTAGCATCTCTCACAATGAATGGGCAGAATTTACACTTACAGGTTAATATACCCTACCCAAGAAAGAAATGCACAGCAGCTCAACCTATAAATTCAGTAATTTTATAACCCTATGTTTTATTAAAATCCATTTAGGTCCCTTCAGAAGCACAAGGTCAAGGAAAAACAAAAAAAGGTGTTCCACACTAGTTTAAACAAATACAGAAACATTGCTGACTATGTAACATTTATCATTTTAATTACCAACATCCATTGTCTGTTAATTCTCTCTAATGTAGAGATGTGGTTAAACAATAGAAGCTGTTAATAGCTCATGGACTTTTTGGCCTCAATTATCTCTCCCTACAAGGAATGGCTTTGTTTTAGCTGAAAAAATTGCTACATTTACTACATATCTGAGACACCCAGACAACCCAGAGATGTTTTTAAACACTAATGAGTCCAAGGATTGTGTTGTATATATAGTAAGCAATTGGTAGATGTGTTGGTTGTTTTTAAACTACATATGACTCTCATGTTCTTCATTTTTAAAGTGCAGATATTACTTGCTTTTGCACATTTTCTCTTCTTCATAGCTAGTCAGCACCTTAAGAATACAGCCTCTCTCTTATTTGTGAATGCCCTGGAGATTCTAAATCCAGAGAAATATTAATATATAAACTACTTAAAGCATTCAGATTATTAGTTGCCGAGTGAAATTAAAGATACTACTGTCAATGTTGACTTCCCTGGTGGCTCAGACAGTAAAGCGTCTGTCTACAATGTGGGAACCCTGGTTCGATCCCTGGGTTGGGAAGATACCCTGGAGAAGGAAATGGCAATCCACTCCAGGACTATTGCCTGGAAAATCCCATGGACAGAGGAGCCTGATAGGCTACAGCCCATGGGGTCGCAAAGAGTTGGACACAACTGAGCAACTTCGCTGTCAATGTAATAGCAGCCTAAATATCAAGCTAAATGCAATCTTTACTTCATATATAAATGTAATAAATATTGCCACAAAAAGTAGCAGTGAATATCTACAAACAATGTCTTTTTGACCAAATATCTTTCTTTGGATAAATTGTCAAATAGTGAGGTTCTGAGTATTGGTAGTATTCAGCTAAAAATGTTGAACTTTACCAAGTTTTCAGGTAATTACTTTGAGTAAATAAGAGCCTCTGTGTTCTTAGATGTATAAGCAAGTGTTTGGAGTTTCAGACATTTTGAAGCAAATGCCTCAAACTTTCATAGAATTTTTAGGACTTGCTCTTTCATTTTTAGTTTTTCTTAAAGGAAGCATATTTTGGCCAGACATTACTGTATAAATCAGTCTTTGAAGGGGAAGAGTCAGATAAGAAAACATTGTTCCTTTAAAGGTATATATTCTGTATTCCACTGAAGGGTACCTTAAAACAGCAGAGTTAAGGTACAAATAAAGTGAAACAACTGTGTTTTAGTTAAGGAAAAACAAACATAATTTCTTAAATTTCATCATCCACTTTAGTCTCAGTCAATGTAAAAAAGGTCTTCAATCACAGCTGCTAGTATGGATTGAGAAGTCCATATTGCTCTGAGTACATGGCATGCAGTCTGATGGAATAAATCTCTGACTTCCTGCATAGAATTAAGATCTTTGAGACAATTCAATATTAATAGCATCTCTTGATCGTGATGGCTAATGAATGGTTTTGCATAGCTTAAATGTCTGTGCTACATATGGAATGCATTCTGACTTCCAATCTGAGGGATTAAATCTAATCAGTCATAAAGCAGAATACTGAGGCACTGTTTGTAAACTGTGAAAGTCCTATTCCCCTAATTTTCTACTGTGTCCCCTGCATTCCACTGTGATGCCCAATCAAACCCTAGTTCTTTTAGATACCTCAGCCATTATTATGCCTGGAGAGTAAATAACTTCTTTATCTGTGCTACCTCCATATATCTGTTCCATACTTCCACTTTTGACTTATTAAACAAGAATGGAACATATTTGTGCAATATTTGTCATTTCCAATCGATTATGAACTCTGAAGACAGGATCTCTGTGTCTTAAATGACTTTGTATTGTCATAACAAGCATGATCCCTGTCATTTAGTAAACTTTTAACAGTTGTTTGCCATTATTATTAAAGCCTCACTAAATATGTGTTATTGATAATTTTCTGTCATATAGCTGCTCATGTGAATCCTGATTCTTCAAGTAACTAAACAAAAGGAATAAGGTTAATCATTTTTTAGGCTGTCTATAAGTCTAACATAATTGAAAAGGCATGGGGACTGTGAGAAGAGCATCTTTAGAGAGAAAGAAGTAAAGGAGGAAGTTCACCCTAGGAACTCTGGATTGAAGAGTCCTTCTTTCTAGAAGTTTATTTCTATGATCTTGACATATATGGATATACTGTGCCATTTAGGTCTCTCTCATTGACCTTTTAAGATAAGAGATAAGCACTCAATGTAAAGTAATCACTTTATTATGCCACCTTATTTTAATTCCCTGTACCGTATTAATCATGGTCTTGTTATTTCTTTATTATTTTTACATTTATATTTATCTACTTCCTGTCTGCGCTCCCACCATAATATAGAATCCATAAAACAAAGCTGCTTTTCACTGCTCTTATGTCTAGAACACCTCTTGGCTCATAATAAGAATTTAGTAAATATTCATTGAATGACTGTTTTGAAGAGTAAATTGCTTGCAAAACTTGGTAATTGTTTTACTAATAGCAAATTGCTTTAATATCTCTAATCAGCAAATGCCCCCTAAGAGTATGTTCCAAGACTCTCCAGTAAGAACAGCAGAATTAGCAAGTCAGGGTAAACAGAATCTACTGGTCTCACAAAGTTATCTACTTGAGTGAGAAAGGAAGGGACGAAGGTAATGAAGTTCAGAAGCATCCTCAGAGTGGAGAATGGCAATGCTTTGAGGGACAATCAGTGAAAACCTACAAGGAAATAAAGAGCAAAATAAATGTCTCCCTGAAAGTAGATTAAATACAGTTATATATATGCTTTTGAACTGTGGTGTTGGAGAAGACTCTCGAGAGTCCCTTGGACTGCAAGGAGATCCAACCAGTCCATTCTGAAGGAGATCAACCCTGGGATTTCTTTGGAAGGAATGATGCTAAAGCTGAAACTCCAGTACTTTGGCCACCTCATGCGAAGAGTTGACTCATTGGAAAAGACTCTGATGCTGGGAGGGATTGGGGGCAGGAGGACAAGGGGATGACAGAGGATGAGATGGTTGGATGGCATCACTAACTCGATGGACGTGAGTCTGAGTGAACTCCAGGAGTTGGTGATGGACAGGGAGGCCTGGGGTGCTGCAATTCATGGGGTCACAAAGAGTCGGACACGACTGAGCGACTGAGCTGAACTGAATACATATGTGAGCAGACCCTTTTGACCAAATCGGATGAACATCAAGGTTGTTAAATTAATCAAATAGGGAGACCATTATATTGAGGTGACTTTAATGCTGTAATGGCCTATGTAAGCAAACGTGAACCTGAGGCTAAAAATGCTTCACAGTTACAAAATCAAAATGTAAGGACAACCCATCAGAAAAGCCCAGCAGATTTTCCCAAATAATGCAACTGGTTAAGCTACAGACAAATGTTTTCCTTGCTCTGTCTCTACATTTTCTCTAAAAAAAAAAACAAAAAGAAAACTTTCCCCTTATTTCTGTCAGTGGACACTTCTAACCATTGGTGGTTGCCACTGCCTGATATAAACCGATCTGTTCTGGCATTTTATATGATGTACTCTGCATATAAGTTAGATAAGCAGGGTGACAATGTACTCCTTTGCCAATTTGGAACCAGTCTGTTGTCTATATCCGGTTCTAACTGTTACTTCTTGACTTGCATACAAATGTCACAGTAGACAGATCAGGTGGTCTGGTATTCCCATCTGTTTCAGAATTTTCCACAGTTTATTGTGATCCACACAGTCATTCAGTTTGTACCTGACTCTTTGTGACCCCATGGACTCTAG
Source organism: Budorcas taxicolor (assembly GCF_023091745.1). NCBI lineage: Eukaryota > Metazoa > Chordata > Mammalia > Artiodactyla > Bovidae > Budorcas > Budorcas taxicolor. The sequence goes on along the minus strand of NC_068934.1, from coordinate 15,073,394 downwards.
CTTGCCACACTTCTCTGTCTATGGTCTTCTCCAGGCTGGTTGCCCACTGGAGCTGGTTGCCGTGCCCTCCTCCAGGGGATCTTCCCAACCAAGGCATAGAACCCAAGTTTCTTGCATCTCCTGCTTTGGCAGGTACATTACCTCTAGCACCACCTGGAAAGCCACTTGTTATTAGCTGATATTTATGTAAATAGATATTTTAGTCAATTCTAAGGTAGTTGTTATATATTTTAGAGGGGAAAGGAAGAATTTATGAAATGAAAGCAGATAAAATAATTCAAAAAGAAAAAAATGGTCTAAAAGAAGAGGGCAATTTACTCTAAGTGATCTCTTACATGAAAATGGCTTTATACAGTAGACAGAGGAGAGCTGAGTGCAGAGATATTGGCAAAAATCTTTAATTATTGTCTCATTCTTCAGTCCTTTCTTCCACTAACCCATGAAAATTATGCATGGCTATATTTTGATTATAACTATGAAAGATGGATATTTTTTTAAATTTCTAACACAAGACTGCAAGGTTCTTAAGAAGGGGTCTTTTATTTAATGTGATTCAGTTTATTCTGCTGGGCTTATTTGAATTGGGTCCATGTAGGGGAAAGGAATGTTGAGAGGAGAGTGCAACATGAGAAAAACTATTTTGCACAGGGAAGATACTTGTCAGCCTATTACCACCCTTTAAGCCCAAACCCAGCCCAAAGAAGCTGAGAAGCTGAGTGGATAAAATCATAAAACTAAGATACCAAGAGAAATAATCCATCATCAGGAGCCTCTGACCTAACCTGGACAACACCTTCATGAAAATAGCTAAAAGGAAATGAAGATAAAGTAACTGAGTAGGAAAAATGATGTTCTGTACCTTGCATTTCTGAGTAATGATACACAACATCTCTGAACTTTCAGTAAAATGGCTTAATGTGTTTTTCTCTTCTCCCAGCCCACATTTCCCACAGTTCCCTCTCCCCACTCCCAGCCCGCTTTGTTGTCCACTTCAATTTAGTTTGTACAGGGTAAGTGATTAATATGCAATTTGTGTCCTTCCCTGAAATGTTCATGAAGACAAACAGAGATGTCCCCTCCAATGACCTTTGTTGAATCCCCTGGTACCTTCCCCCAATGGATGCTTTAGCATTTACAAATCACTTTCATTTTCTCCTTGCCTGCCAGATGAGTTTGAATCTCTGTGGTGGTTTTCGTTTCCAAACACCACGGTTTTCTAAAGGATCAAATAAAGTTCATAGTGGCTTATCTCAATTTGCCTGGGATAGCTCACATTTCAAAATGAAAGCGTCAAAATAAATCAACAGCAGTAGCAAGCACTTAAAGAGGTCTCTATTCAGGGCAGCTGCCTTCTCTTCTCTAGGTGCAATGAGGTACACTGGAAGCCTGGGCTCAAGGAGATGGTAGGGAGGGGTTGGCAGCCTGATGGAGGGGGTAAACAGGTAAGGAGGTACCACACAGCATCCAAGAAAGGCAAATACTGGAAGGGCCTATAAGCTTATCAATCTCTGCCTGTGAAGCAGTTGTTACAGATGAGCAAATCAGGATAGAGGAGGTGGGCAAGAGCTTAAACTGAGAAATGAATATCCTCCCTAAAGACTGGCAAGCAAATGACTTTCTAGGCAGAAATGACGGTAATGTCCTGATTATTTTGAGTTATTGTTATTTATCACAAAAATATTTTTTATTGACAGGCCTACTATTGTGCTATTCACTTTAAATATTCATTTCACAGTACATGCAATTCATAAACTACATTATGATTATTCATGATTATGCTCATCTTAAAGACATGAAAACAACTATAGCTCCAAGAGAGTTTTGATGTCTTTTTTTTTTCCTGGTTGTGCCACGTGGCTTACAGAATCTTAGTTCCTTGACCAGGTCTTGAATCAGCCCACCTAGCAGTGAAAGTGGAGAAGGCAATGGCAACCCACTCCAGTACTCTTGCCTGGAAAATCCCATGGGCAGAGGAGCCTGGTAGGGTGCAGTCCACGGGGTCGCTAAGAGTTGGACACGACTGGGCAACTTCACTTTCACTTCTCACTTTCATGCATTGGAGAAGGAAATGGCAACCCACTCCAGTGTTCTAGCCTGGAGAATCCCAGGGACAGGGGAGCCTGGTGGGCTGCCGTCTCTGGGGTCGCACAAAGTCGTACACGACTATGGTGACTTAGCAGCAGCAGCAGTAGCAGCAGCAATGAAAGCATGGAATCATTACCACTGGACCACCAGGGAATTCCTTCATGACTTTTAGACTATACAGAACCAATTTTCAAAGTATATCTTTAATGATAAAATACTAAATTATTTAATACATTTAATAAATATTATAACATATTTAATAAATTTTAAAATAATTGTAGCTTGCTATAACATTACTTTTTCTCCAAATACTTATATATGTATATAACATATGCTTATATGTATATATACATACATATTATATAACATATATATTACACATGCATATGAGTATATATTACATATATTGTGTATACATATATACATGTGCAATATATATCATATACACATGGTGGCTTAGTCCCTAAGTTGTGTCTGACTCTTGCGACCCCATGGACTGTAGCCTGCCAGGCTACTCTGTCCAGTGGATTCTCCAGGCAAGAACACTGGAGTGGGTTGCCATTTCCTTCTCCAGGGGATATTCCTGACCCAGGAACTGAACCCAGGTCTCCTGCACTGCAGGCAGATTCTTCACTGACTGAGCTACAAGGAAAGCCCTTTCATATACATAATATATATTATGTACATAATGTATAATTTTAAACATACCTGTGAACTGTGGAATAAGATGATGGAAATAAATCATTTACCACAGATTATGGTAATATATGAAAAATTAGACAGTGGTGGAATTACAAGTAATTTTTACTATATATCTTTGTATTATATAAATTTTCTAATTCAGATAAAAACCATGCTCATCACACATGAATATGTAAATTTCTAGTTTTCTGTATTGACCCTATTATAGATGACAGTACATGTAAAACAGAATAAAGGTGCCCAGCTGTGGCCTGCCACTTGATGGCCAATCCTTACTGGGCAACAACAGAAGCAGGGTAGAGAGACCTAGGAGAAGCATCTCCATGCAACACAGCCCCAGGGTGCCTCTCTCGTACCACATGCTCAGTGAAGAGCACTTACCAGAACCGTATCTTGAGAATGGGGCTTTGCGTTTGTGCAGTGCTGTGACCCTGGATGAAGGAAAGACACTTGCAAATACTTTCAAAGCTAAACAACACTGATATGTCCCCAGTTGCCATAGTGAAGTGTTTTTAAACCCAGCATTCACTTGCATAAAAAATAGAAATTCTCTAGACTTACTCAAGAATTAGCTGAAATGTTACTTCTTTAAGGAAGCTTTCCTGACTCTTTGTTAGCTTCAGCATCATCGTAATCTATATTCCTAAGCCAATGTGTTTATAACTCTAGCTAAGCATGTCAACATTGAATAACAGCATTCTACTCTATAGGACTATCAATTCTTTGAAGCTAGCAGCTATGTGAGCCCTATATGAGACTACACGTCAAAGCAATAGATGTGGATTCAAAATCTGAACACACCAATTATCAGCTCTTATATATTCTGAACCTATATGCCTCTACCTTTAAAGGGGGAGTTCTTTATGATATCTGTCTCATAAAACTGTTCCAGGATTATGCAAATGGAAAGCTATGAAAAAATTCTCAATCTGTTCAGTTCAGTTCGGTTCAGTCATTCAGTCATGTACGACTCTTTGTGACACCATGAACCGCAGTGTGCCAGGCCTCCCTGTCTATCCCAACCCCCAGAGTTTACCCAAACTCATGTCCATTCAGTAGATGATGCCATACATCATCTCATTCTTTGTTGCCCCCTTCTCCTCCCACCCTCAATCATTCCCTGCATCAGGGAATGAGTCAGCTATTCATATCAGGTGAAGTTTCAGCTTCAACATCAGTCCTCGCAATGAACACCCAGGACTGATCTCCTTTAGGATGGACCAGTTGGATCTCCTTGCAGTCCAAGGGACTCTCAAGAGTCTTCTCCAACACCACAGATCAAAAGCATCAATTCTTTGGCGCTCAGCTTTCTTTATACTCCAACTCTCACATTCATATATGACTTCTGGAAAAACCATAGCCTTGATTAGATGGATCTCTGTTGGCAAAGTAATGTCTCTGCTTTTTAATATGCTGTCTGCTGCTGCTAAGTCGGTTCAGTCGGTCCGACTCTGTGCGACCCCATAGATGGAAGCTCACCAGGCTCCCCCGTCCCTGGGATTCTCCAAGCAAGAACACTGGAGTGGGTTGCCATTTCCTTCTCCAATGCAGGAAAGGGAAAAGTGAAAGTGAAATCGCTCAGTCATGTCTGACTCTTAGCAACCCCATGGACTACAGCATACCAGGCTCCTCCATCCATGGAATTTTCTAGGAAAGAGTACTGGAGTGGGGTGCCATTGCCTTCTCCGAATATGCTGTCTAGGTTGGTCATAACTTTCCTTCTAAGGAGAAAGCACCTTTTCATCTCATGGCTGCAATCACCATCTGCAGTGATTTTGGAGCCCAAATAAATAAATTCAGCCACTGGTTCCACTGTTTCCCCATCTATTTGCCAAGAAGTGATGGGACCAGATGCCGTAACTTTAGTTTTCTGAATGTTGAGCTTTAAGTCAACTTTTTCACTTTCACTTTCACTTTCATCAAGAGGCTCTTCAGTTCTTCACTTTCTGCCATATGGGTGGTGTCATCTGCACATCTGACGTTACTGACATTTCTCTTGAGAATCTTGATTCCAGCTTGTGCTTCTTCTATCCAAGCGTTTCTCATGATGTACTCTGCGTATAAGTTAAATAAGCAGGGTGACAATATAAAGCCTTGATGTACTTCTTTTCCTATTGGGAACCAGTCTGTTGGTCCATGTCCAGTTCTAACTGTGACTTCCTGCCTTGCATACAGGTTTCTAGGTCCACACCTTTGTCTAACTCAGCGAACTAAGCCATGCCATGTGGGGCCACCCAAGATGGATGGGTCATGGTGGAGAGGTCTGACAGAATGTGGTCCACTGGAGAAGGGAATGGCAAACCACTTCAGTATTCTTGCCTTGAGAACCCCATGAACAGTATGAAAAGGCAAAAAGATAGGACACTGAAAGATGAACTACCCAGGTCGGCAGGTGCCCAATATGCTACTGGAGATCAGTAGAGAAATAATTCCATAAAGAATGAAGGGATGGAGCCAAAGCAAAAACAACACCCAGTTGTGGATGTGACTGGTGATAGAAGCAAGGTCCAATGCTGTAAAGAGCAATATTGCATAGGAACCTGGAATGTCAGGTCCATGAACAAAGGTAAATTGGAAGTGGTCAAACAGGAGATGGCAAGAGTGAACTTTGACATTCTAGGAATCAGTGACTAAAATGGACTGGAATGGGTGAATCTAAATCAGATGACCATTATATCTACTACTGTGGGCAGAAATCCCTTAGAAGAAATAGAGTAGCCATTATAGTCAGAAGTCTGAAATGCAGTACTTGGATGCAATCTCAAAAATGACAGAATGATCTCTGTTTGTTTCCAAGGCAAATCATTCAATATCATGGTAATCCAAGTCTAGGTCCCGACAAGTAATGCTGAAGAAGCTGAAGTTGAACAGTTCAGTTCCAAAGAAAGGCAATGCAAAAGAATGCTCAAACTACAGCACAATTGCACTCATCTCACATGCTAGTAAAGTAATGCTCAAAATTCTCCAAGCCAGGCTTCAGCAATATGTGAACCGTGAACTTGCAGATGTTCAAGCTGGTTTTAGAAAAGGCAGAGGAACCAGAGAGCAAATTGCTAACATCCACTGGATCATGGAAAAAGCAAGAGAGTTCCACAAAAACATCTATTTCTGCCTTATCAGCTATGCCAAAGTCTTTGACTGTGTGGATTACAATAAACTGTGGAAAATTCTGAAAGAGATGGGAATACCAGACCACCTAACCTGCCTTCTGAGAAATCTGTATGCAGGTCAGGAAGCAACAGTTAGAAATGGACATGGAACAACAGACTGGTTCCAAATAGGAAAAGGAGTATGTCAAGGCTGTATATTGTCACCCTGCCTAATTAACTTCTATGCAGAGTACATCATGAGAAATGCTGGGCTGGAAGAAACACAAGCTGGAATCAAGATTGCCAGGAAAAATACCAATAACCTCAGATATGCAGATGACACCACCCTTATGGCAGAAAGTGAAGAGGAGCTAAAAAGTCTCTTGATGAAAGTGAAAGAGGAGAGTGAAAAAGTTGGCTTAAAGCTCAACATTCAGAAAACGAAGATCATGGCATCTGGTCCCATCACTTCATGGGAAATAGATGGGGAAACAGTAGAAACAGTGTCAGACTTAATTATGGGGGGCCCCAAAATCACTGCAGATGGTGATTGAAGCCATGAAATTAAAAGACACTTACTCCTTGGAAGAAAAGTTATGACCAACCTAGACAGTATATTCAAAAGCAGAGACATTACTTTGCCAACTAAGGTCCATCTAGTCAAGGCTATGGTTTTTCCTGTGGTCATGTATGGATGTGAGAGTTGGACTGTGAAGAAGGCTGAGTGCTGAAGAATTGATGCTTTTGAACTGTGGTGTTGGAGAAGACTCTTGAGAGTCCCTTGGACTGCAAGGAGATCCAACCAGTCCATTCTGAAGGAGATCAACCCTGGGATTTCTTTGGAAGAAATGATGCTCAAGATGAAAATCCAGTACTTTGGCCACCTCATGTGAAGAGTTGACTTATTGGAAAAGACTTTGATGCTGGGATGGATTGTGGGAAGGATGAGATGCCTTGATGGCACCACGGACTCGATGGACGTGAGTCTGAGTGAACTCCGGGAGATGATGATGGACAGGGAGGCCTGGCGTGCTGCGATTCATGGGGTTGCAAAGAGTTGGACACGACTGAGCAACTGAACTGAACTGATGAACACATACAAGACCTTCTAGAACTAATACCCAAAAAAGATGTCCTTTTCATTATAGGAGACTGGAATGCAAAAGTAGGAAGTCAAAAAACACCTGGAGTAACAGGCAAATTTGGCCTTGGAATACACAATGAAGCAGGGCACAGGCTAATAGAGTTTTGCCAAGAGAACACAGTGGTCATGGCAAATACCGTTTTCCAACAACACAAGAGAAGACTCTACACATGGACATCACCAGATGATCAACACCAAAATCAGACTGATTATATTATTTGCAGCCAAAATGGAGAAGCTCTATACGGTCAGCAAAAACAAGGCTGGGGGCTGACTATGGCTCAGATCATGAACTCCTTATTGCCAAATTCATATTTAAATTGAAGAAATTGGGAAAAACCACTAGACCATTCAGGTATGACCTAAATCAAATCCCTTATGATTATACAATAGAAATGAGAAACAGATATAAGGGACTAGATCTGATAGATAGAGTGCCTGATGAACTGTAGATGGAGGTTCATGACATTGTACAGGAGACAGGGATCAAGACCATCCCCAAGAAAAAGAAATGCAAAAAAGCAAAATGGCTGTCTGGGGTGGCCTTACAAATAGCTGTGAAAAGAAGAGAAGTGAAAAGCAAAGGAGAAAAGGAAAGATATAAGCATCTGAATGCAGAGTTCCAAAGAACAGCAAGGAGAGATAAGAAAGCGTTCCTCAGTGATCAATGCAAAGAAATAGAGGAAAAACAATAGAATGGGAAATACTAGAGATCTCTTAAAGAAAATTAGAGATAGCAAGGGGACATTTCATGCAAAGATGGGCTCAATAAAGGACAGAAATGGTATGGACCTAACAGAAGCAGAGGATATTAAGAAGAGGTGGCAAGAACACACAGAAGAACTGTACAAAAAAAGATCTTCACAACCCAGGTAATCACGATGGTGTGATCACTCACCTAGAGCCAGACATCCTGGAATGTAACATCAAGTGGACCATAGGAAGCATCACTATGAACAAAGCTAGTGGAGTCAATGGAATTCCAGTTGAGCTATTTCAAATCCTAAAAGATGATGCTGTGAAAGTGTTGCAGTCTATATGCCAGCAAATTTGGAAAACTCAGCAGTGGCCACAGGACTGGAAAAGGTCAGTTTTCATTCCAATCCCAAAGAAAGGCAATGCCAACGAATGCTCAAACTACCACACAATTGCACTCATCTCACATGCTAGCAAAGTAATGCTCAAAATTCTCCAAGCCAGGGTTCAGCAATATGTGAACTGTGAACTTCCAGGTGTTCAAGCTGGTTTTAAAAACGGTAGAGGAAACAGATCAAATTGTCAACATCCACTGGATCTTCAAAAAAGCAAGAGAGTTCTATTTCTGCTTTATTGACTATGCCAAAGCCTTTGACTGTGTGGATCACAATAAACTGGAAAATTCTGAAAGAGATGGGAATACCAGACCACCTGACTTGCCTGTTGAGAAATCTGCATGCACGTCAGGTAGCAACAGTTAGAACTGGATGTGGACCACCACCGTGGTTCCAACTATGGAAAGGAGTACATCAAGCCTGTATATTGTCACCCTTCTTATTTAACTTAGATGCACAGTGCATCATGAAAAACTCTGGGCTGGATGAAGCACCAGCTGGAATCAAGATTGCCGAGAGAAATATCAATAACCTCAGATATGCAGATGACACCACCCTTATGGCAGAAAGTGAAGAGGAGCTAAAGAACCTCTTGATGAAAGTGAAAGAGGAGAGTGAAAAAGTTGGCTTTAAACTCAACGTTCAGAAAAGCTGAGATCATGGTATCCATTCCCATCACTTCATGGCAAATAGATGGGGAAACAGTGACAGACTTTATTTTCTTGGGCTCCAAAATTACTGCAGATGTTGACTGCAGCCATGAAATTAAAAGACACTTACCTCTTGGAAGAAAAATCTATGAACAACTTAGACAGCATATTAAAAACCAGAGACATTACTTTGCCAACAAAGGTCCATCTAGTCAAGGCTACGGTTTTTCCGATAGTCATGTATGAATGTGAGAGTTGGACTATAAAGGAAGCTGAGCACTGAAGAATTGATGTTTTTGAGCTATGCTGTTGGAGAAGACTCTTGATAATCCCTTGGACTGCAAAGAGATCCAACCAGTCCATCCTAAAGCAAATCAGTCCTGAATATTCATTGGAAGGACTGATTTAAAGTTGAAACTCCAAATATTTGACCACCTGATTCGAAGAACGGACTCACTGGAAAAGACCTTTATGCTGGGAAAGATTGAACGTGGGAGGAGAAGGGGACAACAGAGGATGAGATGGTTGGATGGCATCACTGACTCACTGGACATGAGTTCGGGTAAACTCCAGTAGTTGGTGATGGACAGGGAACCCTAGCATGCTTCAGTCCATGGGGTCACAAAGAGTCAGATGACTGCAAGACTGAACTGAACTGAACTGAGTGATCTATAAGATGAGAGCACATGTAGGCTGAGGGCAATTAAATGTCTTTGTGAAGGAGAGCTATAGCATCATAAATGAAGTAATTGAAAAATCAATTTAGACATTTGAAACATTAAGCAAATTCATTGCACAAGTATACATGAAAAAAAGTCTTAAAAAAAACTTCCCTTTGATGAAGCAAACATTCTACTTAAATATAACATAGTCTTCTTTTCTGATGCACAGATGAAAAGAAATACTGTATTCACAGATTAAAAGAATTAATATTGTTAAAATGACCATGCTACCCAAGGCAATCTACAGGTTCTATGCAATGCCTATCAAAACATGAAGGGCATTTTTCACAGAACTAGGTAAAATAATTTCAAAATATATCTGAAAATACAAAGCAATCTTGGGAAAGAACATAACTGGAAGATTCATGCTCCCTGACTTCAGATCATATTACAAAGCTACTGTAATCAAAATAGTATATAGTACCAGGACAAAAGCAGATGCACAGATCAATGGACTATAATAGAGAGCCCCCAAATAAAACCTGCACTATGGTTAATTAATTTACAACAAAGGAGGCTAGAATATACAATGGAGAAAAGAGAGTTTCTTCAATAAGTGGTGCTGGGAAAACTGGACAGAAAGAATGCAGTTAGAACACTGCCTAACACCATATACAAAAACCAACTCACAAGGGATTAAAGACTTAAATGTAAGACTGGAGGGATTTTTCTGGTGATCCAGTGGTTAAGACTCAACACTCCCAATGCAGGGGGCCTGCGTTCCATCTCTGGTCAGGTAACTAGATCCTGCATGCCACAGCTAAAAGAACCCACATGATACAAGGAAGATCTTGCATGTGGCAATGAAGAACCTGAGTGCCACAAACTAAGACCCAGTGCAGCCAAATAAATTTTGTTAAAAGACTGGAAATCATAAAATTCTTAGAAGAAAACATGGGCAGAACATTTTTTGACATAAATCACAGCAATATATGATTTTGATCTCCCTCCCTAAAGCAGAGGAAATAAAGCAAAAATAAACAACAGTGACCTAATTAAATGTAAAAACTTTTGCATAGAAAAAGGAAACTGTGGAAAAAATACATTCACTGAAAGGGAGAAAATATTTGCAAATGATATGACCTGTAAGGGATTAATAAACAGTTGCTCAACATCAAAAAAAAATCAAACAACCTAATTTCAAAAATGAGCTGAACACATGAATAGACATTTTTTCCAAAGAAGAATTATAGATGATCAACATGAAAATATGTACAGCATTGCTTATTAGCAGAGAAATGCAAATCAAAAGCACAATGATAAATCACTCACACCTGTCAGAATGCCTATCATGAAAAAGAACACAAACAAAGAAATTTTGAAGAGGATGTGGAGAAAAGGAAACCTTCATACATTATTGGTTGGAGTGTAAATTAAGGCAATCAGTGTGGAAAACAGTATGGAGGTTTCTCAAAAACTAAAAATAGAACTACCATAGGACCCAGCAATTAAACTTCCTGGATATTTATCTGAGAGAAACAGAAACCCTAATTTGAAAAGATACACGCACCCCAATGTTCATAGCAGTATTATTTACAGTTATCAAGATATGGAAGCAACCTAAGTGTCTATCAATAGATTAAATGGATAATACATGCATGCATACAATGGAGTACTGCATAGTCATAAAAAAGAATAAAACTTTGACATTTGCAACAGCATGGATGGAATTGGAGGGCATTATGCTAAGTGAAATAAGTTGGACAAAAAAGACAGATATTCTGTTATACCACTTACATGTGAAATCTAAAAAATAAAATCAACCAATAAATATAACAAAATGACTCACAGAGAACAAACTAGTGGTTACCAGTGGGAAGAGGGATGGGGGAGGGTCAATATACAGGCAGGGGATTAAGAAGTAAAAATTACTAGACATAAAACAAATATTGTATTGAATTACATAGTTTAAAGCTTAAAATCTTATTCACAGAAAATAAACATTATTTAAGAAATAGTCATTCAATTATGTTCCTATAATTCTATACTCGATGTTTTAAAATCACAATGAAATATTTTGTTTTAAAACATAGCTCTTTTAGAATTTTTTCACATCTTTCCTACTGTAATAAAATATACGTAAAACAAAATATACCATTTGACCATTTTTGAGTGTTCAGTTTAGTAGCATTAAATTCATTACATTGTTGTGCTGCTATCACCACCATTCTGGAACTTTATTCATCATCCCAAAGTGAACCCTGTACCTATTAGACAATAATTGCCCATTTTCTCTTCTGTGTAGCCCCTGTTAACCTCTACTCTACTTTCTGTCTCTAAGAATTTGATGACCAGAAAAGGCAAAAGTAGGAAGACAGTATAAAGATCAGTGATTCCCAAGAGTCAGAAAGGAAAGAAAGGAAATATGCAGAAAAAAAAAAAAAGTAGGATGAAGAAACTAGTGTATATTAGAATATCATATAAAGAAACATGTCACTGTACAGTTATTCAAACCCACAGAAGGTACACATACAAATAATGAACCCCAATATAAACTATAGATTCTAGATGATGATGTGTAAAGATTTGGTTCATCATTTATAATAAATGTAACACTCTGGTAAGGGATGTTTAAAATAGCAGAGGCTGTGATTGTGTGGGGGCAGTGGGTATAGGATAATCTTTATTCCTTCTGCTCATTTTTACTGTGAATCTAAAACTCCTCCAAAATAAGTAATCCTGCCAAGAAAAAGAAAATTCTGACATATGTTAAAACATGAATGAACCCTGAAGACATTATGCTAAGTGATACAAGCCAGACACAAAGACAAATACATCATGATTCCTCTTATGTGAGGTAAGTAGAGAAGTCAAAGGCAGAGAGATAGAAATTCTTTTGAAATCTTAACTATTTTTTAAAAAAAATAAATGAAAATTTTAAATCATTGTACAATACAAGCAATATTAAAGTATAATCTCTAATGCAATATTTTAATTCTAGTATAGCTATTCATATGCACACATTTTTGAATATTGACAATTATATACTTGTCAAGTTAAAATGTTGTAGTCCAGCCTCTCAACTCTACTTGTTCTGTGCCTCCTTCATTTCATAATAATTTACTCATAATATTAGAATTAATTATGCATCTACTGTTATCTAATTTTATTTTCATTTAATATAATTAATAATTTAATCATTTACTTATTAGAGCTTTTTCTATGTATATGTATTGATAGCAAAACCAGTTCAATGATCATATTGATACCAAAACATTTCTCTCTTCTTTTAGAAGCTTTCATTAAAGAAACCTCTCTAAATTTTCATTATTATATTATCTTGTTCTAATTCATAGTATGTATCCCATGTGAAGTCTGTGTGTGTGTGGGGTGCACCTGTGTGCTACTGTGATAGCTCTCTTCCTTGACTATGCTGCTAAGTCACCTCAGTCGTGTCCAACTCTGTGTGACCCCAGAGATGGCAGCCCACCAGGCTCCCTCGTCCCTGGGATTCTCCAGGCAAGAACACTGGAGTGGGTTGCCATTTCCTTCTCCAATGCATGAAAGTGAAAAGTGAAAGTGAAGTCGCTCAGTCGTGTCTGACTCTTAGCGACCCCATGGACTGCAGCCTACCAGGCTCCTCCGTCCATGGGATTTTCCAGGCAAGAGTACTGGAGTGGGGTGCCATTGCCTTCTCCCTGACTATAATGTTTGCCTACTGAGCACAGGGCTTCCCTTGAGGCTCAGCTGGTAAAGAATCTGCCTGCTATGAGGGACACCTGGGTTCGATCCGTGGGTTGGGAAGATCCCCTGGAGAAGGGATAGGCTACCCACTCCAGTATTCTGGCCTGCAGAATTCCATGGACTGTATAGTCCTTGGGGTCGCAAAGAGTCAGACATGGTTGAGTGACTTTCACTTTCTGAGTACAAGGACTTTCCCAAATTCACATTATTATATCTGCAAGCACGGTCACATTGCCAGTAGTATGCTGCATATTTATAAATGTGTAGGAAATTAATAAAGTAATAATTGAATGAAAAGCTTTGTACAGGCAGTAGTTATTTCTTCAAATCTCACAGTAATATTTGACCTCAATGTTTAGAAATTTTTCTAAACTAAAATCTGAAAAAAATTTTAAAATAAAACTTATTATCTCTAAACCTTTCATAAAATAATCTAATATTTAGAAAAATAGACAAGGGAAAAACCTCCACATTCCCATAATTCAAAATAAATATTGAGGTTTTCATCAGCTTTATTTCTGTGTTTTTTTTCATATAAATTTACATGAAATTATGTTAATTAGAAAACACTACATACACAAACTGAATTTCTAAGCATATTTCTCTTCATAGGTCTGATATATTCACAAAGAAAAATTGTGGAGACTGCTCTTACATTAGATGTAAATAATATTATATACATCTTATTGAATTTATGGTTTACTTCTGCTGCACTCAGGAAAATATGTGGAATGCATCATGTTATCAATAAAGGAAGGTTAAAATGCTAAACATGGAGAATGTTATTTATAGAGATTTTAATTGTTGTGAAAAGCATAACCATAAATCCACATTCTACACTGAAAGCTTTATGAAATGAAAAGGCTTTTAAATGCCTATTTCAAGGTTGACAGTGTCACACTATTTCAACCAAAATATCTTTTTGTGTTCAGAGTGTAATGCAAAGATGCCAATAAAATCACACACCCCCCTCAAAATAAAAAAAAAAAAAACACAGGGGGAAAGATAATATATCAGCTCTTAGAAATCTAGTCTCTCTAAAATTATGAGCAAACAAAAATATCCAATGTCAATATTCTCTGTTTGGTATGGAAATATTTTTAGAAGTTAAAGGAACATTATTTTCAGTTATTTTCTATGCAACAGAATAATTCTGTGGTAGAGAAAGAGCAATTCTTGAAGTCAAACCTTCAAACTCTAGCTTGGCTATCAAAGAAAGTTATTTATTTTTCCAGGCCCCAGCTACCTCACTCCTAAAATTAAAATCACTTTTCTCATGAGCTAATTGTGAGAATTAAATAGAAAATACACATTAGGGGCCTCCAAGACTACCTGGCACATGATAAGCTTTCTGTAACTGGCAGTCTCAAAATGATTACAGTTCTGGAGCCTATTGATGAGCTTAGAGGTGAGCCACCTTTACCCTATGTGGCTCGCTTTATCCTGTGTGTTATCAAGAGAAGACACGCTATCACACCAAGACTTCTCTGGGAAGCTATACATTTTCAAGGGACTCAATGTTTTGTATTAGTAACACTGATATTGAAAAGAACAATGAAGAAAAACTGTCCAAAACAAGCAAGTTTAAAACTAAAAATAGTTTATTGACTCAACAAGCTTTAAATTTCAGGCACAGTGCTTTCTTCAAATATAGCTTAATTAATTAAAGGGTCAAAACCTGGCATCCAGAGAGAAAATGTCTTTGTCCTCCTTCTCCCAAACTCAGCACTTTAAAAGTAGATTTGTTATTTCTGAATAGCTTGAGATGGAGCCACATACCCATTCTCACTGTAGCCTGTGATGTGGTCAACTCTGATTGGCTCATCTCAACCCACATATTTCAATTAGAACTTCTTGGACTGAGAGACAAAGAAGAATGATACAAATATGCCATACTTCCTTACCTCTCTCAAAGCTCCCCTCAGGAGCAGGAAGTCTAATCCTTTTGGTGGCATAACAATAGATATCTACACAAATTACCTAAAGCAATCTAATGCAGATGGAGTAGGGACTGTGGACATGTATTGAGATTCAGATCCATAATGAGTTATACTTCTGTTTTGATGAAAACTCAATAAACCTATCAGGAATCCATCTGCAGCATTTAGTAAAGACTAGAAAGCATTATATTCTCAGAAAAGACAAACAACAGTAAGCATTTCTCACTATAATATGAACCAGTCACTTGCTCATTCTCCGTTTTCCTATCTCTGTTCCTTCATTCCTCTTTTCTCTTTATATCTCATCATTCTTTTCTTTCTGAAACATTTATTGATCACATCTTAGATATGACTGTTATATAAACTGATACAAGGCATCGCTGTCCCCGGTGAAATTTATGATCTAGTTGAAAGGTATTTCAAAATAAAGTGTGCTGTGTTGTAACAAAACAAAAAGAAAACCAACAAACAATAAAAACTAAAACGCTCCTGGATAGGATCATACAGCTATAATTTTGGAGTATAGTGATAATGTCATAATGGAATTAAAACATAGCTTGGAATGAAAAGCCCTCGATTGAATTTCTAGCTCTGCCTCTTCCTAACTAGGTGAATTTTGGAAAGTCATGTAAGCAATCTGAACCTCAGAGTTTTCATCCCTGTAGTAGAGAGGATGCCGCCTGCCTCACAGCAATGTTGTAAGGATCAAATGAATGACATATGTGAAAGTGCCAATAGCATTCTCTGACACATAACTGACATCACAGCATTTCAAGATAAAGGGCTGTGGGTTTTCATAAGAAACAGAAATATTTTAAGCTGCAGGAATCAGCAGAGACTTCATTGGGTTGACTTTAAAAGTGATAGAAATCTATAGCACATATGGAAAGGAAAGACTGCTCTGGTATCAGGGGGAAAATGAGCAAAACAATGAAAATTAAAACAAGAAAGCCTGTTTTATATGCATATAACAAAAAAAATATATATGTAATCAGGCTTTCTTATATATAAATATACATACATATATATGTATATATAGAGAGAGACAGACAGACAGACAGACAGATAGACAGACAGAGACAGAGACAAAGAGAGCCAGAGAGAGAGAGCGACCAAGAGAGGAGGAGTCTACTTTAGCCAAAATAGTGATATTTTATTTAGTTATTTGCTTTTGTATCTTTTGTAGGCATTTTAATATATAAAACAGTTAAAGGGTCTGCTCTCATTGAAACAGATGTGATAAGATTCCCTACCCCACAATCCCAGATACCTGCGCCTAAGGAAACCTCAGTTCAGTCACTCAGTCGTGTCTGCCTCTTTGCGACCCCATGGACTGCAGCATGCCAACCTTCCCAGTCCATCGCCAATTCCGGTAGCTTGCTCAAACTCATGTCCATCAGGTTGGTGATGCCATCCAACCATCTCATCATCTGTCACCCCCTTCTCTTCCGCCTTCAATCCTTCCCAACATCAGGGTCTTTTCCAATGAGTCAGTTCTTCATATCAGATAGCCAAAGGATTGGAGCTTCAGCTTCAACATCAGTCCTTCCAGTGAATATTCAGGACTGATTTCCTTTAGGATAAACTGGTTGGATCTCCTTGTAGTGCAAGGGACTCTCAGGAGTTTTCTCTAACACCACAGTACAAAAACATTGATTCTTTAGCATTCAGCTTTCCTTATGGTCCAACTCTCACATCCATACATGACTACTGGAAAAACCATAGTTTTGACTAGATGGACCTTTGGCAGCAAAATAATGTCTCTGCTTTTTAATATGCTGTCTAGGTTTATCATTGATTTTCTTCCAAGGAGCAAGTATCTTTTAATTTCATAGCTACAGTCACTATCTGCAGTGATTTTGGAGCCCAAGAAAATAAAATCTGTCACAATTTCCATTGTTTCCCCATTGTTTTGCCATGAAGTGATAGGACCGGATGCCATGATCTTAGTTTTTTGAATGTTTTAAGCCAGCTTTTTTACTCCCCTCTTTTACTCTCATCAAAACGCTCTTCAGTTCCTCTTCACTTTCTGATATTAAGGGTGGTGTCATCTGTATATCTGAGGTTATTGATATTTCTTCCAGCTGTCTTGATTCCAGCTTCTGCTGCATCCAGCCTGGCATTTCACATGATGTACTCTGCATATAAGTTAAATAAGCAGGGTGACAATATATAGCCTTGATGTACTCCTTTCCCAATTTGGAACCAGTCTGTTGTTCCACGTCTGGTTCTAACTTTTGCTTCTTGACCTGCATACAGATTTCTCATGAGGTAGGTAAGATGGTCAAAATCCACAGCTTTAAAACCAATGCAGTGTTAACAGAAAACAGGAAGACTGGGGTGAGGATCAAAGACAACACTCAGCAACTGACAACATACCTAACCTGTAGTTTTGCAAGACACACTCTCTCGTCTTTGAAGACTCCCTTCTTGGAACACATCCCTCCTGAATTCACCTTCTTCTTGTCCTCTAAGATTCAGTTCAACAAAGCTTCCCTTGATCTTCCTTGTCCATTCTTTAAGCCTTCTGCTGAACCAAGTGCTAATTCTCTGAGCCAGTCACCAAATTCAACATATATATATATTTTTTATTCTTTAGGGACATAATCTTTTCTCTTTTTCTTTTGTCAAATTGCTAACAGCTTTACTTAGGCATAATTGACATATAATAATGTGCACATACTTAAAGTATACAATTTATACATTTTAACACATATATGCAAAAGTGAGAACACAACCAGAGTCAAGATGATGAAGACTACATTCAAAGTATCAATATGTAAATTTGTAATTCCAACCCTAGTCAACCACTGGTCTACTTTCTGTCATCAGAGTATTTTGTATTTTCTAAAATTCTATGTAAATGGAATAATCGTTTTGGTTTATTTCTCTCAATGAGCACAATTATTTGGAGAATCATCCATGCCATAGCATGCAGCAACAGTTCATTCACTTCTGTTCCAATAAGTACTCAGTTGCAAGGATGTGCCCCAGTTTATTCACACACAAATTTGTTGATAGGCATTAGTGTTAGTCCTGATCTTTGGCTATTATAAAGCAGAAATGTTACGAAAGTTCATATACAATATTTATATGGATACACTCTTATTTCTCTTCTAAAAATACCAAGGAATAGAACTGCTGGATCATAAGGTAGGTGTGGGGCTTCTTTGGTGGCTCAGATGCTAAAGAATCTTCCTTCAATGTGGGAAACCCAGGTTTGATCCCTGGGCCAGAAGATCCCCTGGAGAAGTCAATGGCTGCCCACTCCAGTATTCTAGCCTGGAGAGTTCTATGGACAGAGTACCATGGTGGGCTACAGTCCACAGAGTTGCAGCGTCTGACACAATTGAGGTGACTTAGCATGCAGGTAAGATAGGTGAATGTATAACTTTTTAAGAAATTTTCTCCAAAGATAGTACACCAATGCATACTATCTATTTTTATCAGTTAGTCTTTTAAATTTTAACCTTTCTAATAGGAATGTAAAACAAAATTGCATTTCCCTTGAATTGGACTTCCCTGGTGGCTCAGATGGTATAGCGTCTTGCTTACAATGCAGGAGACCTGGGTTCGAGCCTTGGGTCGGGAAAATCCTCTGGAGAAGGAAATGGCAACCCATTCCAGTACTCTTGCCTGGAAAATCCCATGGACAGAGGAGCATGGTGGGCTACAGTCCACGGGGTCGCAAAGAGTCGGACACAACTGAGCAACTTCACTTTATTTTATTTATTTTTTTTTTTTTTTATTATTATTATTATTTTTTTTTAATTTTAAAATCTTTAATTCTTACATGTGTTCCCAAACATGAACCCCCCTCCCACCTCCCTCCCCATAACATCTCTGTGGGTCATCCCCATGCACCAGCCCCAAGCATGCTGTATCCTGCGTCAGACAGCAACTTCACTTTAATGATGAATTAGGGCTTCATGGTGGATCAGTGGTGAAGAATCCACTTGCCAATATAGGAGATGAAGTTTTGACTTGTAGGTTGAGAAGATCCCCTGGAGAAAGAAATGTCAAACCACTCCAGTATTCCTGGCTGAGAAATCTCAAGGACAGGGGAGCTGGTGTGCTGCAGTCCGTGGAGTCACAGAAGATCTGGACATGACTGAGGGGCTAAACAACAACAAACAGTGATACATTTTGTTGCATATCCTTTCATGTGCTTATTTGCCTCCCAGGTTTTCCTTGTTGAAGTGTCTTCCCAGATCTTTTATGTTATTTATTGGGCTTCCTTTTATTATTTTGCTTTGAGGGTTCTTTATTCTAAGTTCTTTGTCTGATAGATGATTTGTAAATGCTTTTTTTCCAGGATGTCTGATCTTTTCTTAACGATATCTTTTGCAGAAAATGCAGCTTTCAGATTTGATGAAATACAGTTAATCAACGTATTATTTCATGGATTATACTTTTGTTTCTGTGTCTAAGAAAACTTTGCCTAACCTATGGTCATTAGGAACTTCGGCAAATCCCATGGATGGAGGAGCCCGGTAGGCTACAGTCCATGGGGTCGCTAAGAGTCAGACATGACTGAGCGACTTCACTTTCACTTTTCACTTTCATTCATTAGAGAAGGAAATGGCAACCCACTCCTGTGTTCTTGCCTGGAGAATCCCAGGGACAGGGGAGCCTGGTGGGCTGCCGTCTATGGGGTCGCACAGAGTCGGACATGACTGAAGCGACTTAGCAGCAGCAGCAGCAGCAATTTTTTTTTTATTTTTAGAAATAGATATTAGTTTTATGTTTTGTGTTTAAATATGATTCTAAAATCATAGGCATTTTATTTATGTGATATGAGGTGTGGATTAGAATTATTTTGTTCTTTGTTCTTTTTTGCAAATGAATATCCAGATATCCAGTAGTTCAAAAAACGTTTCTGGACTATGTTTCTGGACTATCTACTCTGTTTTATTGATCTATTTATCTGTCTTACTGTCAATACAATCTCTTAATTACTTAAGTACTATCTGTTTATAATGTCTTAAAATATGACATTAGTATTAGTCCTTTTTTGTTATTTTTCAAAAATCTTTGAGTTTCCATGTTACTTTTAGAGTAAGTTTTTAAATTTCAACTAAAAATTTGGGATATTCATTTAAAGGACTGTTACTGAAGCTCCAATACTTTGACCACCTGATGCAAAATGTTGACTCACTGGGAGACTCTGATACTGGGAAAGATTGAGGGCAGAGGAGAGGGGGAAAAAACAGATGAGATGGTTGGATAGCATGACCAACTCAATGGACATGAATTTAAGCGAACTCAGGGAGACAGCGAAGAACAGGAAAGTCTGGTGTGCTGCAGTCCATGGGGTTGCAAAGAGTTGGGCACAACTTGGTGACTGAACAACAAGCTCTGCCTGAATTCCTCTCTCTGCACCATAGCCAGAAATTAAAGGTAATAAGTAGGGTAATAATAGTCTCCCTGCCTGATAAATTTAGTGCTTGATATCCTATCCTAGCCAGAAGCCAAAGACTAGGTCCTCTTCCTTGTACAAAGATATGCTTCAGCACTGCTTACAATATCCCACTCTTAACAAGGATATTTATGCTTCAAGATTAATCAATAAAATCTCTTCATGAGTTATAAAACAGATCTGAGATATTAACAATAGATTGAGGATTTTTGTAAAATCATGGGGTCTCAAATAAATAAGATTTATTTTTAATCATTAGTCTAAAGAGTTACATTGGAAATGGAGAAAATGAGGGACTTTTTAAATCTTGCTGCATGTCTCCTGGTTGGACTTTCTGAAGAGAAGCAGAGGAAAACCACTGAGCTAATTTTTATACTGAGCCTCAAAGGAAGAGATACAAATCAGATTCCACTAAAAAAGGAAAGCATATGAAACATTCAGGAAGATAAAGAAAATCTAATATACGAAGAATGGCAAATTCTATAACACTGCTGCTGCACAAGTAGGAGAGTATACAAGGAACAGGAAGAACAGATTAGAAATGGACCTACGCTGTGTCGATCATGGCTTGCAATGAAATGATATGTAAGTTTATCCTATAAGCCACTGGTTCTCAACCCTATCTGTATAACAGATCTAACCATGAAGATATGAAAAATGTATAATCCCAAATATAAATTTCGTACAGTTATTTATATAGTAGTTCTGAGGTATAGTCCCAAGCCTAACTTGTGTTAAAATCTTGACAGTTAGGCCTGATGCACAGTTTATTAATATATATATAAGTATATATATATATATTTTTTTTTAATTTTACTTTATTTTACTTTACAATACTGTATTGGTTTTTCCATACATTGACATGAATCCGCCACGGGTGTACATAAGTTCATGTCAAAGCAGCCACTATAGGTCAAAGTTGCTATGAAACTAATAAGAATAATAGATATGTTCTTTAACATTCATATTATGTGACTTTTCTAGCTCCTCTAGAATTATAGAGTTGAATGAAATATAGAAAACCTATCCAATACACAAATGGTCTCTAAAATATCCTAATAGTCTAGTTATATAAAACAATTATTGGGTACTGTATGTTCTGAGTACAGTACTGACAATTTGTCCCATAACAATAGGAAATTTTTCAGTCACTAAATCATGTTCTCACAGCCAGTCCTTCTCATCAGGAAGCTTTCAGAAGCTTCTTGTCCTCATCCATCAGAGTACAGACAGAAGGAACAAGAACTACAACCCCACGGCTTCTTGAATGAAAACATCATCATAGAAAACTAACCGAAATGACCACATGAATCACAGCCTTGTGTAACTCAATGAAGCTATGAGCCATGCCATGCAGGATCACCCAAGATGGGCAGGTCATGGTGGAGAGTTCTGACAAAATGTGGTCCACTGGAGAAGGGAATGGCAAACCACTTCAGTATTCTTGCCTCGAGAACCCCATGAACAGTATATTATGTGTAATTATAATTTTACTGTGGCAGACACAACACAAGGACTCTGAGGAATAAAAGGCAGAACTTTCTGCTTTCAATATCTCCAAACAGAAGACTAAGAGGCATGGTCACATAGGCAGTTGCACCTGAGGACAGGGTGCCAGCCATCTGGAACTGCAGGAGGTGGTTTATGGAGAGCAGATGGGTGGGATTAGCTTGGTTTCAAAGCCTCTTGGGGACTGGGTATTTTGAAGAATTTTTCCCCTTTAATAAAGAATGGGCCTTCCCTGGGCGTCTCTGGTATGGGTTTGTGTGTTTTATAACCTAGAGTGTTAGTCTGATCAGCAAAGTATTTGGTGTCAGGGCGTAGCAAACTGCCCATGAAAGGGAATTAAGAGTGAGATAGCACTTCAGAAATATTATATTACACCATTAGTAAGTCTTATATTAACCTAAGGATGCAGAAAGTGTCATATCTAGCAACTGACTTTGGGAGGCCTAGTAATTAGATTTTTCCATATTGAGGATTTCCCCACTATTCACATACTGGTGAGAGATAAGCCCAATACTCACTTTTCTCCACCTTCTGGCAGCATATTCATGGCATGCAGTTGAGACTTAAACAACCAGAAGTTCTGGCTTAAATTTTTGAACCTTGCCAGAATGACACAGAAGTCTAACTAGAAAATAAAACATTTCAGTTGCAATTGCGTCCAGAGTAGGAGGATCAACAGGGGTGGCAGTGCTGTCTGTGGCAACTGTGCCCAGTGGCATTGGCATCTGCTAGTTCCTATGGCATGATTTTGGCTATGGTTCTAGTCCTATTCACTCTAGGCTTTGCCTGTCTCTTAATTTTCTTCTGCTATATTTCTGTTAATTCTGTGTATTATTCAACATCGTCCACAAATTCCTTTCCTACTTGAATCAACCAGAATTGGTTTCATAAGAAATTTGACAGATAAAATCGCATCAGTTCAGTTCAGTCACTCAGTCGTGTCCAACTCTTTACGACCCCATGAATTGCAGTACACCAGGCCTCCCTGTCCATCACCAACTCCCGGAGTTCACTCAAACTCATGTCCATCGAGTCGGTGATGCCATCCAGCCATCTCATCCTCTGTTGTCCTCTTCTCCTCCTGCCACCAATCCCTCCCAGCATCTGTCTTTTCCAATGAGTCAACTCTTTGCATGAGGTGGCATAAAGTGTATAACAAATATGAAGCTCTACGAAGATCATTAGCATGCTAAGGCCACACTGTCAATAACTAGCTGTTAGCAGCTGATGGAACTAGAATTTAATCCCAGAAGATTTTAACTTCAAAGATTATCTCTTTCAACTTTATCTTGCTGTTAGGCACTACTGAAATATATCTAGATATTGAGAAGTCACTGTGACCAAATGAATACATCTTCCTGGGAGGGCTTTTTGTAGATTGAGAGGAAACCTACCTTTCTTCAGTACATACTCTTAGCCCACAGTTTTGTCATCTGATGTCACATAGAATAACTCATTTCCTCTGTGTGGTAGTCTATCAAATATTAAAGTCATGTGTAAAACTCCACGTGTAAGTCACATGTTTTCACAAAAGACCAATTAGATGCTATGATTGAAGATATGTACCGGATACATCATCACAGAAGAATAAGACAAGCTACCTACTTATGTATGTGAAATAAATATTTACTTCACCATATAAAAATGATTTTGCAAACAGTCGGTTCAATTAGCTGTCTAGAAAAAGCTTTCTAGGGAAGTTAATTTTCCCTGTACACTATGGCACAGATTATGCTATATATTTACTATATCATTTCTTCTTCAAGTGTAAACAGAAAGGCTACATTTCTCAACATGTTTTTATGGTTATTTTGTAAACATGTGACTGAGTCTGGCTCATACAGTGTGGACAGAAGGGTTTTAATCTACTTTCAAGTTTGATTCTTAAAAATATTATGCTTCTCCATTCTACATCCACTACAATATTGACGAATGGTAGTCACTGTTTGGGTTAAAGCTTCTACTGAGAGATACTCAACCTGCACTAAATCTTGCGTGAGCAAGAAATAAATCCTTAAGTCATTGTGACTTAAGAGTTTGTTATTGCAGCAGAGACTATCCTATCCTAAGACAGACACACAGAAATTCAGTTTAAAACATTTCTCCTTGTTTGTTTCTATTAGACATTTAGCATTGTGTGGAGGTTAGAGAAACTGAAATGAGTAAGAGTCTCAAATGACTCAGAGAGACTGAATGATATTGCCAGGATGGCTAAGTTGTTAGATTCTTGATCAGATCTGCCAAAGCTCCAAAAACATGAAGCTTTAACGTTGCTTTCAATTTAGTGTTTCAAAAAACAAACTGAAATTGGTAGAAAAATCCAATGAGTCACTCAATACACATACTACTAACTAGTATTTAAATTTTGTAGTGAGTGTTCTAAGATTCAGACTTCCCTGGTGGCTCAGACGGTAAAGCAGGATATTAAACAGTACGGGATGTTAAACAACATGCCCAAGGTCACATAGCTTATAAATAAGATACTGAATACTGAATTTGAACTCATGTCTACTGGCTATAAATCATGTCTTAAATTACTGTAGTGTAGTGAATATCTTGTAAACTTAGAAAATAGTAAGTCCAAAAATCTAATCTTTTTCATACAAATGCATAGTTAAGCTACTGAGTTTTTCTCATTTCCTTAGTTCATACCTTTAACTCTAAAAATTCAGTATGTTCCCGAACACTGAGATGTTGACACAAGAGGAATTCCTGAGTATTGAAGGATACTCTACCAATTTATAGAAACTTCATTTTATTAATTAAAATGATCATAACCTTAAAAACAGATAATTAATTTTATTATGAAAATTGTTTCATATACTTATTATCTCATCCTACTCATATAGGTACATACATTAATAGTAGAAAAATAAAACTTACTAACTTTAATTGATCAATTTTAAATCTACATTTACAAAAAAATCCATTCAACAAATGTATTATATGCAATAACTACTGATGTACCTATCCTTTTTGACCTTTCTATCAATCTTCAATTCTTCTTTTGAAATAGGCAGTGTTTTCAGATTACTTTAAAAAGAAAAATGAGGAGAGATATCAATGTATCATGGTTCTTACTTTTTAAGGTATAACTTTCTGAACAAAACAATTCAGTCATATTTAGTCTTGAGGTTTTATTTTTTGAATGTTTGCTTTTAAAGTCATCAGTCTCTATTTGTTTAATTTCAATTTCAAATTGTGGTAAGGCTGAAACATTGTTTTTGTTACTGTGGTGACTCTCAAGATAAGTTCCTGAGGAAAACTGGGAGCTCATGGAAAATCTAGAAAAATGTTCCCTTAAAGCACAGTTCTATTCATGTTGCAGAGGTTCCTTTTTTGTTTTTCTTGTATTCTTTCCTTATAAGCAAGAACATTTGCACAAAAAATATTTCTTGCTGAGAATGCAGCCTACCCTTCATGAGGAATCAAACAATGATATTAACATACTTTCAAAAGATGAAAAAAATTGGCAGATGGAAATATTAGAATAAGAATATAGAAAGTTAGAGATTCATAAATCTATATTGGGCTACATCTTAATTTTAATTATTATTGAATCTAGAATTAAGCTATAAAGATCTCGACTCTGCTGTTCTGTAACTCTAAGGATCTAGAATTCCAGTATATCTTTAAGCACAGTCTATATTCTTACAAAACTAGAAATATATATATATATGACAAACACGTATATCATTTTTAGTATGTGATATATAATTACCTTGTATATATGTAAACATATATACAAGCTTGGGCTTCCCTTGTGGCTCAGCTGGTAAAGAATCTGCCTGCAATGCAGGAGACCTGGGTTCCATCCCTGTGTTCCCTCATAGCTCAGTTGGTGAAGAGTCTGCCTGCCACACAGGAGACCCAGGTTCACTTCCTGGGGTGGGAAGATCCCCTGGGCAAGGAAATGGCAACCCACTCCAGTATTCTTGCCTGGAGAATCCCATGGACAGAGGAGCCTGACACGCTACAGTCTATGGTTCTCAAGGGTCAGACACAACTGAGCGACTAAGCAC
The DNA here is from genome assembly GCF_023091745.1 of Budorcas taxicolor. NCBI lineage: Eukaryota > Metazoa > Chordata > Mammalia > Artiodactyla > Bovidae > Budorcas > Budorcas taxicolor. Next base: position 15,047,337 of record NC_068934.1, on the reverse strand, counting down.
ACAAACATATATTTATGTATTTACACATATGTGTATGCAAGTGTGTACTCATACATATGCAAACACACAGCGCACATACAACCCCTAGTTTAATGCCACAGCATGGATAAAATTGTGCTAACACTATATACTACATAAAAAGGCTCCTCAGAAAATTACTCCATTTAGAAATATAAACGCTCATAGGAGCACATTTAAAAATCTTAGAAATGAAAGGATATGTTATCAAACTAGCTAATGAAATTTTAAACAAAGGTTCTATTTTCACACCAATACCTTTGATGGTAGAGAACCAGAAAGAGCAGGAAAACCAACTACAATAACAAGAGGCAGCAACACTGACAAGCAAATCCATTTAGCCTAGAGGCAGGACTGAACAAAAATACTGCACTGCAAGTACAAGAGAACTGATTTCAAGCTGCTCTGATGTTAATTTATATGATTTTCTCAACCGTAGTGAGCATATGTTTTTGCTTGAGGTATAATGGATGCCCTTCCTTTTCGGTATCTGTCTACAGGTTCTGCAACTGGACAAGGTACAGCTAGACAAAGGAACAAATACACTCTCTCTACAAATCTGAAGATCCTTTAGGTTTTCACCACACAAGTATCAACGGTCAACCTTTTTAGCCTACAGAGCATTCACACTTTACCTACAGCCACTCTGGAGAACAGTATGGAGGTTCCCTAAAAAGTTGAAAACAGAATTACCATATGACCCAGCAATCTCACAACTGAGCATATGGGCATATACCCTGAGGAAACCATAAACCATAATTCAAAACAACACATGTACCCCGGTGTTCCTTGTAGAACTGTTTACAACAGCAAGGGCATGGAAACAACCTAACTCTCCAACAGCAGATGAATGGATAAAGAAGATATGGCTAGAATATCGCTTGGTCATAAAAAGGAATGAAACTGTCCATTTGCAGAGATGTTGATGGACCTAGAGTCTGTCATACAGAGTAAGTCAGAAAGACAAATATTGTTTATTAAAACATAGATGTGGAATCTAGAATAATGGTACAGATGAACCTATTTTCAGGGTAGTAATAGACACACAGACATATACAATGGACATGTGGGCCCAGTGGGGGAGAAGGAGGGTAGGGCAAACTGGGAGAATAGGATTGACATACATACACTCCCATGTGTAAAATAGATAGCTGGTGGGAACCAACTATGAAGAACAGGGAGCGTGGCTTGGTGCTCTGTGCTGACTTCAATGGGGGAGTGTGGGTGGTAGGAAGGAGCAATCCCAGAAGGAAGGGCTATACATACACATGTAGCTGATTCACTTGTTTGCACAGCAGAAACTAACACAATGTTGTAAAGCAATTGCATTTCAATAAAAATATTAATTGATGTAAAAAAAAATTTGGGTCTGATGTCCTGCCTCTTTCCTCACGTGGTTCCTATGTCCAGCTACTCCCAGGTATAATGCATAGATTACATGGCGTTGCTTCAGGTCACAGTGCCTTTGCACATACAGTTCCCAAAACTTGGAACAATGATCTAACAGGCTCTCACTCTGCATTTAAGACCTAATGCAGAAGCCATTTCTTCTGTGAATCCTCTGTAAGGAATTCCTCATTTTCCCTAAATTTTCTCTCAGCATTTTGACTCAATATTTCCAAGGCAAACACAGAACCTGTGTTTGGAGCTATAAAACCAAATACTTAAACACGGATTTACTACGTATTGAAACAGGGACCATACTCAAATTATTACTTATAGTTTCAGTTTATTTATGAACCAGGCATGATAAAATTAATGTTATAGGTTTTTCAGGAAGACCTTAGGATATACACAAATTCACATCGCTATCAAGAGGTAGTCTCTTCCTTCATTCTTTTCCCCACATCCCCTGTGAGCTTTCACAAATCAAAGTAATTCATCCTATTTTCCATATACATATATACTGACCTCCTGGTCATTAGCAGTTTGATGGAACAGCTATGAGTTATTCATCTTTGTACCCTCAAACCCAGCAAGACAATGTAGGTCTTCAAAGATGCTTATTGAATGTATCAAATAAATATCCCCTTTAAGTATGTTTTGGGTTTTATCCCATATGAATGTATAAATTTAATATAAAAGAATGAAACCACAGATATCTTCAAACTATGTTTTTATTTTATGTTAATAATGTACTCTCCATTTTGTTCCATAATCCTCTTAATTATTACTTGTGATGAGTACTTATTATTTCCTCATGCTGAGTGATGCACCATAAATTCATAGCCTCTCAAATACTGTTAAATAACCAGGCTGTTCGTTATGTTTTACTATTAAAATGACACTTTAATAAGCATCTTTATGGATTCATTTTTTTCCTTCAAAATATAATTCATAGTGTACATTATAGAGTGCACTGATAGGTCAAAGAAGAAGTGACTGCTCCCTTGGTTCTTGAAATGATTTGTCAAATTACTTTCAAAAAGATTTGTGCCAGTGGTCTACTCTATCCCCATTCAGGCACGCGCATGTCAACTGTACCAAAATCTAGTGAAATCTATATTTACTCTTTCAGCAGACACCTACTATTTCATCTGCCCTTCATTCCACCCACCTTCCTACATAACATACTCCAATTATGTCCTTCTCTTGGAAATTATTTCCTATTTTATGAGACAGAATTAATTCCTTTAATAATAAGTAACTTGACTGATATATACTTCATTGAAAATTTTCAAGTTAGTAATGAGATAGTGAGTCAATCTCTTTCTTAGGTAGGAAGTAAAGGTTGTTAAGTGGAAGCCTTTGCATTTCCTCTCCTTGATGAGTGAAACTTCATATGGTTGCCTCCTTCCCTCTATTCTCCATTGCTTGCTAGTTATTTTTTGTAGTGCTACTTATATTTTTATATGTCACGTGTATCCATGCTCAGTTCTGTCTGACTTCATGATCCCTCCTCCTGTAGCCTGCCAGGCTTCCCTGTCCATGGGATTTCCAAGGCAAGAACACTGGAGTGGGTTGCCACACTCCAGGGCATCTTCCCAACTCAAGGATTGAACCCTAATATCTTGTATCTCCTGAATGAAGTATCTCCAGGCAGATCCTTCACCAAATGAGCCATCTAGGAAGCCCCATAAGTGAAAGTCATGTCCAACTCTTTGAGACCCCATGGAATATACAGTCCATGGGATTCTCTAGGCCAGAACACTGGAGTGGTTAGCCTTTCCCTTCTCCAAGGGACCGTCTCATCCCATGGATTGAACCCAGGTCTCTGCATTGCAGGCAGATTCTTCACCAACTGAGCCACAAGGGAAGACCCAGAGGTCAGGCATAAAATCATTTAGGGTTCAATTGTTTATTTTCTCTCTCCATATCCTACTATTCCTCTGTTCAGTTCAGCTCAGTTCAGTCACTCAGTGTTGTAGAACTCTTTGCGAATCCATGGACTACAGCATGCCACACTTCCCTGTCCATTACCAACTCTGGAGCCTGCTCAAACTCATGTCCATTGAGTCAGTGATGCCATCCAACTATCTCATCCTCTGCCATCCCCTTCTCCTCCCACCTTCAATCTTTCCCAGCATCAGGATCTTTTCCAGTGAGTCAGTTCTTCACAGCAGGTGGCCAAAGTATTGGAGCTTCAGCTTTAGTATCAGTCCTTTCAACGAATATTCAGGACTGATTTCCTTTAGGATGGACTGGCTTTATCTCCTTGCAGTCCAAGGGACTCTCAAGAGTCTTCTCTAACACTTCAGTTCAAAAGCATCAATTCTTCGGTGCTCAGCTTTCTTTATAGTCCAACTCTCACATCCATACACGACTATTGGAAAAATCATAGCTTTGATTAGATGGATCTTTGTCGACAAAGTAATGTCTCTGCTTTTTAATATGCTGCCTAGGTTGGTCATTGCTTTTCTTGCAAGGAGCAAGTGTCTTTCATTTTCATGGCTGCAATTCCTCTGTAGTAGAAGGTAATCTTCATGAGGCCTCATTGTTTCAAACATTCACCAATGCATCCCTAGCACCTGGGAAAGTACTTGGTGTAGAGTAGGTTCTCAAGAAGTTATTTTGAGAACCTAGTCTGCGTTGCATTAACATGTGATATAACCAGTATCCTGTCAATAAACTGAAACTGAAGTTAATTCATGTAAGAATTCGGGTTGACATAGACCTAAGTTTTGAATCTTGCTCAAAGACAGCATTTGCTTTTGTTTCCTTAATTGTTCATTGCTTAAAATCTAAAATTCAGAGTATGGAATAATATAACTTTGTCCAATGAAGAATTTGTGGAAATACATACAGAAATAACAAATTCTCTTGTAATCAAAGCCTCTTGTCAGGTTCTACCAGCCATTTGTCAGGTTGTTAATTGTCTGCCCAATTTCATATATAGGAAAAGGGTTTTACAACAAGAGCTCATTGCAGAAATTAAAACTCAAACTGGCTGTCCCCTGTTCATTTGCCACACGACATAGGTTTCTGGTGACATTCAGCTAATGAATTTTCTTCATGATTAACTACCCGTTATAGGTGGCCATTATAATGGATACATATTCAGCCTGTGCTGCACCCTTACAAGCCAGGTAGTTGTGGAAAGGGTCATTAATACAAGTGAGCTGGGATAGTCTTCTTTTATGAAGTCACAGAAAAATGGAGCTTGAAAAATATTGCTCACAATCAAACAAACTGCTAAAATAAAAAATATGCTCTGCTGAACTGTAACATCTATTCTTTTTTATTAGGACAGAAGGCAAAAGACATGCAAAATTAGTTGGTATATGCAATAGGGGCATTCTTTCTTTAATTCTCCAAGGTACTGTGGAGAAAAGGCAGAAAGAAGGAAAAAAGTGAAGGCAACTGCCAGACTATTTTTCTTTAAAAATTAACATCTTCTTGTATTTGCTTAACTTGTCAAAAGCCTCTGTAGACTTTATGCTGCGGGAAGCCTCTCACCATTGCTTAATCTGTAGTGACATCTGGTGGCCCAAATTACTCTAGTAGCTGGAGAAAGCACACATCTTCGTCATACAACTTTTAAGACCCCTTAGTGGATATACAGTCACCAGTAAGGATGAGTCAACTCTTTCTTGGATTCTAAAGCCAGGTGTATACCCATGATGTGGGAGAGAATTGGTGGATAGCAAAAGCAAATTTATAAAGACAATAATAATGCCTTATTCTGGGATTAAAGTGAAATCTCACTTTGTTTATGATTCTTTTTCATTTTTTTAATTTGTATTTTTAATTGAAGGATAATTGCTTTAGAGCGTTGTGTTGGTTTCTGCTGTACAACAATGCAAATCAGCAATAAGTGTGTGTATATATATAGCTTCTCTCTTGAGCCTCCCTCTCCTCCCCTGATTCCACACCTCTAGGTCGTCACAGAGTGCCAGCCTGAGTTCCATGTGCTAAACAGCAGCTTCCCACTGGCTACTTATACTTCATTGGTGATGTATCTATGCCAATGCTTCTCTCTGAGTTTTTCCCACCCTCACTTTCCCCTGCTGTATCCACAAGTTCAATTTCTACCTCCGTATCTCTATTCCTGCCCTGCAGAAAGGTTCATCAATGCCATTTTCTTTCTCATTTCCAAATTATTTGTTTTCATATATTATTTTGAACTGAATTCACACATTAAATACTGAATTCTTACCAATCCTCCAACACTATGGCTACTTTACTTTTTTGAACTATCATTGATTTATCAATTGGATTGAGCATCTACTATGGACCACATTATTATAAAAAATTATTTGTAAATAGATTTAACCATCCTGATTTTATCAGTGGAAAACTAACATGCAATTTTTCATTTTGTGATCGACACATGACTTTTTAGCATGTTTTTTTTCACATTTTTGCAATCCTCAGAATACTAAGTGTGCTTTGGAGCATTTAGCGATTTTCCAAGATATGCTTGACAACTGAATGTCTCTGACTTCAAATATATTGTACATTTCTCATATTTCATTGATCATGAATAATGAAGCAACACCTTTTACTACTCCTATTCTCAATAAATTGTTACCTAGTTATCTAGATAGTTTCATCTAGTTTCACAAATTAAGAACCTAGGAGATATGTTTGATCTCTCTTCTTTCTATGGCTTAAATCTGATCCATCACCAGTTGCTGCTGATTTACTTACTGAAACGATTTTATACCTGTTGAAATCTCGTCATTCCTCATAGCCATAATGTGAGTCCCTAGTCCTATTCTCTCAACAGGAATACAAACAGGACGAACTCATCTCTTCACATTTACTTTTACCCTCCTCCCAATCTTCTCTATCCTGCAGCCAGAGGCATCTTTTCTAAACAAAATCTTTTTTGTCATCTCCCTGCTTAGAATCCTCCTCTGACTTGCCCATTGCTCTGACAAAATGATACGAGTCTTTAACCATGTACTGTGTTACCGAGTTTTATACCTTCAATCTCAACCCTCAAAGGGTTCTTTGAACCCCTTAAACAATTCATACCCTTCCAAGTCCCATAAACTTTGTGAACACTGCTCCCTCTTAGACTACTATTCTTATCCCACTTTACCTAAGAAACTCCCATTCATTTTTCATGTACATGTTTACAAGTGTCTTTTTCATTAAAAAAAAAAAACAAAAACAAAACCTAAGTTGGACTTCCTATCCATATCACCTCCATCCCCAAACACACACATAGAGTATATGAGCATTTGCCTGTATTTTCACAATTATCACAATGGTAATTTCACATTTCTTCGATAAGTGGATTAATTTTTGCCTCTATTCTTAGACTATAATCTCTAAGAAATGGAAATACGTTTGCTTTTACTAAGAATTGCATTCTTACCACCTAGGCCAAGATCTGGCATACTCATTGCAATTGTTCATGAAGTATCAGCTAAAAATACTCTTTCTCCATGTTTTCTATATATACATATGTATACATATACATGTATACATATGTATACATATACATATATACATGTTTTCTATACATACATTTGTGCGCATATGTGAGTATATATATGTATGTATGTATGTACACCAATGATGACCAGCAATTCTACCTGAGTAGAATGTAGGAAGGAGAAGGAACAGTAAGCAGGTGAATTGTGATTTCACACATATACACAGACACATATGTGTGCGCATCTTTGTGCTTTTCTTCACTTTCGGCAACCATAAAAGCTTTAAGAGACGTCAACTATGGATAGAGGATCTGCTAAGGAAGAACAGATGGTGCCCTTGTAAGAATGGAGGGCTTTGGGACCCTGAAGGCTACTAAGAAGTATACCCTGAAGAGACTCACCAACAAAGAGGTCAGAGGGTCCCAAGACAAAAGTGGATGACAAGGGAACAAGCTACACACTTAGGTTTGATCATAAGATTAGAGACCTGGGGCAGGGGAATCCCTATCCGTTTTCTAGTGAGTCCTTACTTGTGCATAGATATATGTATGTAATAGTAGTACATTATGCCTGAATTATACTTCTTGTTTTCCTGTAAGATTATTTTCCTTGTCTGCTGCATTGTGTGATAAAGAACATAGTTTAATGAAACATATAATTGGGTACTTAGAAATACATAGCAAATATATGGAAGGGTAATATCTTGGTTATATTTTTTTAAAGTGCTGGGTTTTTCTTCTTCTCACCTTTCATTTCTGAGGGATTATTCCTGGGATATTTCAAAAGCATACTATAAAAGTAGAAACAAAGAAAAAAAAAAACTGGGAAGCCCCAGCAATATACCAGAGGAGAGAGGAAGTACAATGCACTGATTTGGCAATTAACAAATAGCCGTGTTTTTAATTCAGTGGGTACAACAAAAATACATCTCTGAACCCCAAACTTTACCACTTGAAATTTTTTGTATATGTTGTATATATACTTATTGTATATATAGTATAGTTATTTGCTATACTATATTTATTGGAGTATAGTTATTTACTATGGATGTGAGAGTTGGACCATAAAGAAAGCTGAGCACTGAAGAATTGATGCTTTTGAACTGTGCTATTGGAGAAGACTCTTGAGAGTCCCTTGGACAGCAAGATCAAAGCAGTGAATCCTAAAGGAAATCAGTCCTGAATATACATTGGAAGGACTGATGCTGAAGCTGAACCTCCAATACTCTGGCCACGTGATGCAAAGAATTGACTCACTGGAAAAGACCCTGATGCTGGGAAAGATTGAAGGCAGGAGGAGAAGGGGATGAGAGAGGATGAGATGGTTGGATGGCATCACCAACTTGATGGACATGAGTTTGAGCGAGCTCCGGGAGTTGGTGATGGACAGGGAAGCCTGGTGTGCTGCAGCCCATGGGGTTGCAAAGAGTTGGACATGACTGAGAGACTGAACTGAACTGATAGTTATTTACAACGTTATATTAGTTTCTTCTGTATAGCAAAGTGAATCAATCATACATATACATATATCCACTCTTTTTTAGACTTTTTAAAATAAGATCCCCATTCATTTTAAGGAGCAACATTGTTTAAGAACTCAGAAGGGGACTTTCCAGGTGGTCCAGGGTATAAGACTCCATGTTCCCAGTGCAGGTGGGCCTGGGTTTGATCCCTGGTCACGGAACTAAGATGCCTCCTACTTCAACTAAGCCCCTGCACCACAGTTAGAGAGCCTGGGCATTGCAACTGGAAAAGCCCCATGTATGGCAATGAAGACCCAGGGCAGCGAAATAATAACAACTCAGAAGTATAGATGAGGGGCAGAGAGTCTAGGAGAGGTTATGCCACTTACATTTTATTTTGTACATTCCAAACACATCATGGTTTTTCATTTATTTGTGTTTTTTCCTTGATATTTGATCAGTCTTAGCAGCTATTCTGTTTTCTTCTTACCAGAGTTTTAAAGCATCCTTTCATGTAAAGTTTGCCTATGTTCTTCAATCAGAATAAATCCCCACCTTCCTTCAAGTCCCCATAGCGCTCTCAGTTTGATTACAATAATCGTTTCACTTAGCCACACAATACTTAAGCTCATGTTCTCTTTTTAGTTAAAAAGCTTATTTAGGTTTATAGCCCACCCAGCCCTTTGCATAGAGTTTTGGGCACACAAAGTGCTTATTTAAATGAACGTGTTATTTAAATGAATGAAAGAATTAATTGAGTGATTATTTTAAATTTCAAATTGACTTTCAAGAAAGTATGTCATAGTGGTCTAGATGTTAGACTTAAGAAATCCTAATGTCTGAGGACTTATGTTAGTTTGGCCATTTATTTAATACCTCAGTTACTCAGGTTTCATATCTTGAAAAACATTATTACAGCACTTACCTAAAGGGCTATTAGAAATATTAAGCATTAGCATATGTAAAATGCTTAAATGGACATCTGGCACATAGAACTTGTTCGGTAATGCTGGCTATCTTGATGGTACCATCTATCAACAGAGACACTGTTCTCTTTCACAATCAAAGCAGTTTGAGAGTATTTGCTGTGTTTCTTCTTTTTCTCTGGTTTAAACTACATTATAATAAAGTAAAATCTCATATTGAGTTGATACAGTGTCTTCTCAAGTTTTCCAACCATTTGCTAGAGATGCATTAATCTTAATACATTCTGTGAAACATTATCATAATTAATATTTATCAAGCAACCAAAGTGTGGAATATACAGCATACAAAAGACAGATAACTTGAATTTGTAAGAGACAAGTCTAATATTTTCCTACATCGTCCCTGGCATTTTAATCAAGCATTTCAACAGACATTCTCCCGAGACTTTTCAGAATCCATACAGCTTCTATAACTGACAAAAGGTCTTCACATGTCCCATCTAAACTAATTTGACAGGAGGCTAGAGGTAATAGCAAAAGTACAAGTTGCATGAGAATGTTTCTGGGTTTGAGATCAAGATGTAAAAGTTGGGAGTATAGTTTGAGCAAGATATTTCACAACTCTGGGCTCTGACTACTTTACCTCTAAAACTGGAATTACAATACCTACACGGAAGAGTTTGTGCATGGCAGATATTAAATGCCACAGTTATTAGCTTTTCAGTCAGTTAAAAATGATTTGCTTGAAATGTCATTATGTTTCCAAGATCCAGTGTTCTAGGAACTTATCCTAGGTTAGCAGACTGACTTAAATATTTGCATGGAGAATTTCAGGTGCTCAGAGCCACAAAATTTCATATTGGTCATAAGAATTGTCAGCAGCTCCACAAAAATCAACTTCAAAGCCCTTTGCATTAATAGCATAGAGTGTGGTTATGGTTGGAGTCTGATGTGTCTCTCATCCATAACAAATGACCTGCAGGGCAGAGTAGAAAAATGGTCCTTACAGTCCCTGGCTTTGTTAGGTGACTCACCTTTCTGCTTCAGAGATTTCTTTACCAATGCATATTTAGAGGAATGAGGACTGTAAAGAACATGAAAGCACATCAAATATTTATCTCCAGAGCTTCATTTTCTAAGGAACAGCAAGTGTGTCACACGATTTCTCAGAGGGGTAAACACCTCTAAGCCTCTCCTGATATTCACGGAAATCGAAGGCATAGAGTATGTAGTGTGGGAGGGACTGTTGTTGATTTTCAGTCGCTAGGTTGTGTCCAACTCTTTGCAGCCCCATGGACTTCAGCATGTCAGGCTTCCCTGTTCTCCCCTATCTCTTGGAATTTGCTCAAATTCACGTCCATTGAGTCGGTCCTATGCCAACCTTTTCTCCTTTTGCCTTCAATCATATCCAGCATCAGGATCTTTTCCAAGGGGTCAGTTATTCACATCAGGTGGTCAAAGTATTGGAGTTTCAGTTTCAGCATTAGTCCTTCCAATGAATATTCAGTGTTGATTTCCTTTAGAATTGACTGGCTTGACCTCTTTGCAGTCCGAGAGACTCTCAAGAGTCTTCTCCAGCACCACACATAGAAAGCATTGATTCTTCGGCACTCACCCTTCTGTATGGTCCTACTCTTACATCCATACATTACTGTGATTGGAAAAATCACACCCTTGACTATACACACCTTTGCTGGCAAAGTGATATCTCTGCTTTTTAATATGCTGTCCAGGTTTGTCATAGCCTTCCTTGTTTGTGCCCTACCAGAAAATCTATAGCTTTGACTATACGGATCTTTTGTGGCAAAATAATGTCTCTGCTTTATAATATGCTGTGTAAGTTTGTCATAGCTTTCTTCCCAAGGAGTAGGCAGCATATCCATGGATAAATTCTCCATCTAGAGACATTGGGTCCAAGCAGTACATTTCTCCCAAGACTAGAAGTCTCAGAAACAATCAAATTGTTATGAACAAAAGAAAATAGGAAACTCCTATAGGAGATGGTATTAAAAATTGACTCAATCTATACTACCTTTAAATCACACTGTTGAAAACCAACCAATGATGGGCTCTGTCTGAATCAAACTTCTTTCTCTGTCCTCTGGCCTCCACCCCGTCTCTGGTACCTGCACTTCTGCACATTTCTAACACCCAGAAGCCAGATTTAGCACAGTGCCACTGCTGCTTCACTTTGTTTATTTCTTTCTGCTATTAAATCAGGCCAGAACCCAAATATTTAAAAAGGATAATTAGTGTATATGAAAGTGTCTAAAGTGCAAAGTGCTTTGTAATTATTATTTAACCAAGAAAATTTCCTTTCACATAAAGTCTCTCAAACATATTTTACCTGGGGGTTTTCTTCAAATAACAATTTTAATAGGTAGCATTTCCTGAACACTTAGCCACTTACCAGGCAGTATCCTAATTGTTTCCTATTTATTGACTTATTTAACCATCAGAATTTTATAAGGTTGGATTATTATCAGTCTATCATTATTATTATTGATGAAGAAACTGGGTTAAATTAGCTAGTGAATACTGAAACTAAGTTGTTTTTTTCCTTTAAAACAACAGGTGTGTTGAGATATATTTTGTATACTATAAAATAAATCTGTTGTAAAAATATAGTTTGATATTTTTAGTAGATTTATTGAGTTGTATCATTATCACCCCAATCCAGTTTGTGTTTTAGTTAAGATATTTTTTGAAATAATTATGGATTCACAGAAAGTTGCAAAAAGTCCAAAAGAAAGTCCAATACTCTTTACCCAGCTTCCCACAGTGGTACTAATTTTCACAGCTACAGTACAGAGTAAACCAGGAAACTAATATTGGTACCATCTGCACAGGTTATGAAGATTTCACCAGTTTTACCTTGACATGCTCATGCAAGTCACTTATGTGCAAATGCACTTTGCATGCACTCACTTATGTGTGAGAGCATAGTTCTGTGCAGTTTTATCCCATGTATCGATGTACAGACTCACCTCCACACTCAACATACAGAATGTTCCATCACCACAAAACCCCATCATGCTGCTCCAGTTTAATCTTTTGAACCCAGTCTAGAAAGTTCACTTGTAAGTTTCTAGAAACTTCACTTTTAAGATCACAAACATATAATAAAAGATGAAAGCAGAGAGGCTTTGGACACTATCTGTTAATCATTAGAAGTAGGGGGGGGTGAGTATGCCTTTGTTTGTATGAAGCTTGTCTTACAGTGGGGAGACAGACAATAAGACTAACCATATGCAGGGGAAAGCAAAAACGGAGTAACTGTAATGATCAACTCTGGATTCCTATTCTGTACCCCAGTAATCTCTAACATAACATAGGGCCCCACCACTCATCAGATTGTTCATTTCTCAAATTGATGACTCAAATTCAACCAAAATTCTGTCCGCTTGACCTTCAAAATAGATTTCCAATCTCTCATCAGTGCATCTCTTACACCATTAGCAGTCAGGACACACCGTCTCTTACTCAGGCTACGGCCCCAGTCTCCCCACTTTTATTCCCTCTTCTCCTCTCCCCTCTTCTCTCCGGCATGTCTCTCTCTATCTGAGGGGACACTAAACTCTGCTGGTTCTGCCCTTGGAACCATTCTCAATCTGCACTATCACTGTTATTGCCCTAATTCAGTTTCATACACATCAGACACTGTCAGTGCTAAGCCCTGAACTGTGGAACACGAAGGAGCCCCAGAGTTGTTGTAAGAGGTCTCTGGAGACATATTAGCATATAAAACTTAGTGTAGTTTCCATTAAGTACAAGTATAGATGCCATCAATTGGGAAGATGGGAAAAAAATGCAATGGACTTCCACCTTGAAATAGTTAGGAACCACTGACTTAGACCTCTTGACCAATGACCTCTGGCTCTTGTTTTGGCTACTATTTTATATGCTACATTTTCTTCACTCCCAGCACTGTTCCTCTCAAATGCATAGATCTGAGAATGTCACCACCATGCTAAGCCATTGATACCTTCTCTTGGGCCAAGAGAAAACATCTTAACTCCTTTGTCTATGGTTTGGCATCTCTTTGGCACCACTCTCTCCTTGCACTGTTGTATCTTCATTACTATACCTGTTTACTTGATGTTCCTTAGATATAAAAATATTAATAACTTCATGTTTTAGTTCAAGATGTATTGATGTTTTGGCTCTAATATCTTTTTTTCCCTTTATCTTATAGAGGAAATATTTTCAGTATAAGCTCAATTGCCATTTCTGTGGAGATTTTCTTATTCTTTCTATATAGAATAAGTTAATCATTCTATCAGATATGCTTCTATAGTCTTATAAAGAAATAAAAAGTTAAACATCATGTGTGTATGAGTAGGATCTTAATCCATATTATATAATTTCAAACTGACAAAATATGCAAACTATGTGTTTTCAAATATCATCCTATTTTCAATCCTCACTTACAAATTTTAGAAGCAAATATATCCATATTTGTTAATATTAATACCATAAGAAGTCCTGATTCATAATCATACTTAATTAGGTTGAAGAGGCTTCTGTGTGTGCTCAGTTTTTTAGGTTCACGTCTACCCCGGTTCTGTGTCTGCTATATAGTCAGAGAGCTATTTTCAGAATCAGAAGTTTGACTGTTTCTCCCTCACATGACAAGCTCTTGCATGTCCCAGATAAAATCCAAGCCCCTTTGCATGGATTGACCCATCTTTTCTTCCTGGTCCTTACTCATCTCTCCACTTTTGTTTCTTTCCATGGTCCACTCTATCTACTGATGTGAAGCTCTAAAACATCACTCTATTCTTCAGGCATGCCACACTCACTTTAGTTTCCCTTTTATCACATGCCTTTTTGATTGTTGCTGTTCTGCATCTCTGGTTATATATCTTTCACCTATCATTTCTCCTCGAATCCTTTGGTGCCCTTTGGGCCTAATATTTGACTTAGAAGTCAACTAGCCCATCACCTTTCCTGACCATCTCTATGCCTTCCTCTCCAGCAATACCCAGTAGCTATCTTTCCTCTGTCCCCCACTGTACCCTGTCATTCTCTCTTGCCCCTGTCATAGCATTTACCAGGGGCTAATTTTACTTCCTGTTTCTTTGTCTACACACCTCACTAAATTTCAGAATCTTTGAGTTGTTGAACTAGTTTATAAATCACAGTGTCTCCATAACCTTGCACAGTCTCTGACACATAGTAGATATTAAGTAGATATTTATTGAATGGATAGATGTGAATTATTGTTTAGACTATAGACTCAGCCAGAATCTCAGAAGCAAAGTGGGATGTTAGAAAAATAAATAAATAAAATAACCTCAGTTCAGTTCAGTCACTCAGTTGTGTCTGACTCTTTGTGACCCCACTGATCGCAGCATGCCAGGCCTCCCTGTCCATCACCAACTCCCGGAGTCCACCCAAACCCATGTCCATTGACTCGGTGATGCCACCCAACCATCTCATCATCCTCTGTCGTCCCCTTCTCCTCCTGCCCTCAATCTTTCCCAGCATCAGGGTCTTTTCAAATGAGTCAGCTCTTCCCATCAGGTGGCCAAAGTATTGGACTTTCAGCTTCAACATCAGTCCTTCCAATGAACACCCACGACCTATCTTTAGGATGGACTGGTTGGATCTCCTTGCAGTCCAAGGGATACTCATGAGTCTTTTCCAACACCACAGTTCAAAAGCATCAATTCTTGGATGCTCAGCTTTCTTTATAGTCCAACTCTCACATCCGTACATGACAACTGGAAAAACCACAGCCTTAATTAGATGGACCTTTGTTGACAAAGTAATGTCTCTGCATTTTAATATGTTGTCTAGGTTGGTCATAACTTTCCTTCCAAGGAGTAAGTGTCTTTTAATTTCATGGCTGCAATCACCATCTGCAGTGGTTTTTGAGCCCCCAAAAATAAAGTCAGCCACTGTTTCCCCATCTATTTGCCATAAAGTGATGGGACCAATGCCAAAGATTCTAAGTGAGTAGGATTCTCAAGCCAAAGGTAATACTGATCCTTTGGCTTGGAGAAAGGGGATTTATCCAGAGGGAAAGAAATGCCCATGGTGAATTAGGCCGTGAAGAACCAAATCTGTGTTTTTAATAAGTCCTAAACCCAATCCAGTGTTCTTGCCTGGAGAATCCCAGGGACGGGGAGCCTGGTAGGCTGCCGTCTATGGGGTCACACAGAGTCAGACACGACTGAAGTGACTTAGCAGTAGCAGCAATCATTTATTGACTATGCCAAAGCCTTTGACTGTGTGGATCACAAAAAAACGGAAAATTCTGAAAGAGATGGGAATACCACACAACCTGACCTGCCTCTGGAGAAACCTATATGCAGGTCAGGAAGCAACAGTTAGAACTGGACATGGAACAACAGACTGGTTCCAAATAAGAAAAGGCGTATGTCAAGGCTGTATATTGTCACCCTGCTTATTTAACTTATATGCAGAGTACATCATGAGAAATGCTGGGCTGGAAGAAACACAAGCTGGAATCAAGATTGCTTGGAGAAATATCGATAACCTCAGATATGCAGATTTCACCACCCTTATGGCAGAAAGTGAAGAGGAACTAAAAAGCCTCTTGATGAAAGTGAAAGAGGAGAGCAAAAAAGTTGGCTTAAAGCTCAACATTCAGAAAATGAAGATCCTGGCATCCAGTCCCATCACTTCATGGGAAATAGATGGGGAAACAGTGGAAGCAATGTCAGACTTTAATTTTGGGGGCTCCAAAATCACTCCAGATGGTGATTTCAGCCATGAAATTAAAAGACACTTACTCCTTGGAAGGAAAGTTATGACCAACCTAGATAGTATATTCAAAAGCAGAGATATTACTTTGCCAACAAAGGTCCGTGTAGTCAAGACTATGGTTTTTCCAGTGGTCACGTATGGATGTGAGAGTTGGACTATGAAGAAAGCTGAGCGCTGAAGAATTGATACTTTTGAACTGTGGTGTTGGAGAAGACTCTTGAGAGTCCCTTGGACTGCAAGGAGATCCAACCAGTCCATTCTGAAGGAGATCAGCCCTGGGATTTCTTTGGAGGGAATGATGCTAAAGCTGAAACTCCAGTTCTTTGGCCACCTCATGTAAAGAGTTGATTCACTGGAAAAGACTGATGCTGGGAGGGATTGTGGGCAGGAGGAGAAGGGGACGACAGAGAATGAGATGGCTGGATGGCATCACAGACTCGATGGACATGAGTCTGAGTGAACTCCGGGAGCTGGTGATGGACAGGGAGGACTGGCATGCTGTGATTCATGGGATCACAAAGAGTTGGATACAACTGAGCGACTGAACTGAAATAAATCATTTAAACTGAAAATCTGCTTCCCCCTAGAAAACCTGAGTGGTAGATGTTGGTTTCCTGCATAAAAAATTAAAGGGGAGAAGACAGATCTGCAAGACAGGAGCAAAAACTATTTATGTGAGCTGGGCATGTGACCTTGAGCAAATCATTTCTCCCCTTCTGTCCTGTTTCAACCACAAAATCAAACATGTTGGGTTTTTACTCAGGATTCCTGGTGAGTGATTTCACTTTAGTGAGCCTAGAAAACAGCCCTTGTCTTCTATTATGTTACCTCCAATTGCAAAATCTCCCTATTGGTGTACTGTTTCCTCTTCTGATCCATTCTTTACATGACTGAACACGTTATTTCTGAAATAAAGGGAAATTATATCACCCATGGTCTATGCATTTCAACCACTCCTTGACGTTCAATCTTGAGTGCAGACTCATGTGCAAATCAATCAAATAATTCATCTCCTCCCCATCATATTTGCCCATGAGCCATCAGCTTAAAACTGAGGCCAAAGCAATTTTAAGAAAAGAGGATTTTTTTTTTTTTTTTTTTTGCCATGGGTTTTGCTAGACTTGTAGGACATCAGTCTCAAATGGTAGCTCTGCATATGTGGCTAGAGCCAACCTGTAAAGGAAAATGGTACAAAGGAGACTGAGGCAAAGGCAGGATGAGGATAAGGCCTGTTCCTGCTGCCACTATTTGAGTGCTGGAGTCCAGCCAAATGCTAGTGCCACCTTGTAGTCTTCAGT
Source organism: Budorcas taxicolor (assembly GCF_023091745.1). Classification (NCBI taxonomy): domain Eukaryota; kingdom Metazoa; phylum Chordata; class Mammalia; order Artiodactyla; family Bovidae; genus Budorcas; species Budorcas taxicolor. Next base: position 15,030,071 of record NC_068934.1, on the reverse strand, counting down.
TATTGTGAATTGGTTTATTATCACTTCAATCATTATACCAAATTTAGGCTTTCAGGTAAATCTTAACATCTGTGTTTAACAATGGGAAAATGTCACCTCTTTTAAGGCTGCTTTTCAAACAGTATATGAGTAATTAAAGAACCTCTTGATGAAGGTGACAGAGGAGAGTGAAAAAGCTGACTGAAAATTCAACATTCAAAAAAAGAAAATCATCGCATACAGTCCTGTCATTTCATGGCAGATAGATGGGGAAACAATGGATACAGTGAGAGGCTTTATTTTCTTGGGCTCCAAAATCACTGCAGATGGTGACTGCAGCTGTGAAATTAAAAGGCATTTGCTCCTTAGAAGAAAGGCTTTGATCAACCTAGACAGCATATTAAAAAGCAGAGACATTACTTTGCCAACAAAGGTCCATCTAGTCAAAGCTGTGGTTTTTCCAGTAGTCATGTATGTGGGAGTTGGACAATGAAGAAAACTGATTGCCAGTGATTTGATGCTTTAGCGCTGTGACTTTGGAGAAGACTCTTGAGAGTCCCTTGGACTGCAAGTAGATCAAATCAGTCAATCCTAAAGGAAATCAATGCTAAATATTCATTGGAAGGACTGATGCTGAAGCTGAAACGCCAATGCTTTGGCCCCCTGTTGCGAATAAGTGACCAACTCGTTAGAAAAGACCCTGATGCTGGGAAAGGCAGGAGGAGAAGGGGACGGCAGATGATGAGAACTCAGTGGACATGAATTTGAGTGGGCTCGGGGATGCGGTGAGGGACTGGGGAGCCTGGTGTGCTGCCATCTATGGGGTCACAAAGAGTTGCACACGACTGAGTGACAGAACAAAATGAAAAAGTATACAGTATAATATGTTCACTTGCTAGAATATAAAATCAGATTGGACTGGTAGGTGGAGAATGTTGGAAGATAAGTTTGGAAATGAGGGTTGGACTTTGACATTGAATGTCCTTGAAAGCCAAGTTAAAGAGTGAGGTATGCAGACAAGTAAGCAGGAAGTAAAATTAAGCCCTGGTAAACACTATGATAGGGTCAAAATAAGGGTATGATGGGAGACATAAATGTCACTTTTTTTCTCTTCTATCTATTCTCTCTCATCACCTCTTTCTGTCTCTCTCTCTCTTTCCCCTCCCTCCCTCATTCCTGGTTGTTCTCCTATCCTTCCCATGGTAAGAAAATTACTTTTTATATTATGAAATAAGTAAGTTCAATTCACAAGGCAAAATGTTCAGTTAAAATGCAAACTGGAAAGCTTATTTATGTGAACAAGGAAAGATTTCAAGTACTGGATGTGTGCTTGGGCTCTGCATTCTTTGAATCCTTATAGTCTATGTTGCTGATTGCTCTTATGCTAATTATCACAGTTAAACCTCACAATAACCCTATTATGGAGGCTTATTATGCCCATTTTTAGATGGCTGACCTATACTGGCTTCATTGCATTTTCATTCTTCGAGAGGTGGCCTGCATCCCTTGGCCTCCCAGTCCTGCAACACTGCTACCTCTGCTTCTGTAACGTCATGCCCATCTCTGACTCAGACTTCTCATGAGGACTCTTGTGATTACATTGGGCCCATCCAGATAGTGCAGAATAACCTTTCCATCTGGGTCTTGAGTCCCTTTTAGCATCTCAAGTGACATATTACAGATTTCAGGGATTAGGATAAAGACATCTTGTTAGAGAGGACTGGGCATTATTCAACTTGCTATATATACACCAATTTTTATAGAAATTAAAAGATATGCTCAAAGCTATACAGATGGTTACTATGAAGATGAGCTTCAGTTCCAGCCAGGACCAATTCCAAAGTGTGTGTTCTTCTCTATTATGTCCATGATATACAGGTACTGTTTCATGTTCCCCTGTATGATGCTATAAAATGTGTAAAATAGTATGGATTTACACTATCGTCAGTCCCAAGACTAGTTTGTTTGGTCCTGCCTGAAGCCTTTTTTCCTTCCATAAGCTACAGAAAAGTGAATCTGTTGCTTGGAAAAGTGCATCTGTGTGCTTCTTCCAGGCAGTTGCAAGACATTCATGTCCTTCTGATTTACAGTGTATACAAATCCAGGCACCCAGTTAGTTTCCTGTTGGCAAAATGACTCCACTATATACATCATTCTTATCTCAAATGTTTGTGAAAGTCAGTCAGTCAAAAAACATCTATCGAGTGCCTAAAAAAGCATTTCACATAAATCAATGTGCTGTAAGTCAATAAGATAATCACTCAAATGCCACTAATAAAAGCGTGTTTTTTTGTGCTTGGTCACTCAGTCATGTCTAATTCTTTGTGACCCCATGGACTGTAGCCTACCAGGCTCCTCTGTCCATGGGGATTCTCCTGGCAAGAATATTGGAGTGGGTTGCCATGCTCTCCTTCCAGGGGATCCTCCCGAACCAGAGAGTGGACCCAGGTCTCCCACATTGCAGGCAGATTCTTTACTGTCTGAGTCACCAGGGAAGTCCCACTAATAAAAGTGGTGTTCCTCAAATGAAGATTTCCAGAAACAGGTGCATATTGTGAAAACACACACACACAAAGTGACCATGTGGCAAAATTATTTTTAGAGAGCTGAAAACTTAGAAGATACTTAAATGACTTTGTGTCTTTTTTCCCTCCCTCCCTCCTTTCCTCACCTTCTTCCCTACCTATCCCTCTAATACGAACACACACACACACACACACACACACACACACACACACACAGAGCACATATATGTATAAGTAACCTTAAACCTCAAAATTCAGAAAACAAAGATCATGGCATCTGGTCCCATCACTTCATGGCAAATAGATGGGGAAACAGTGGAAACAGTGTCAGACTTTATTATGGGGCTCCACAATCACTGCAATGGTGATTGTAGCCATGAAATTAAAAAACGCTTACTCCTTGGAAGGAAAGTTATGACTAACCTAGATAGCATATTAAAAAGCAGAGACATTACATTGCCAACAAATGTCCATCTAGTCAAGGCTATGGTTTTTCCAGTAGTCATGAATGGATGTGAGAGTTGGACTATAAAGAAAGCTGAGCTCAGAAGAATTGATGCTTTTGAACTGTGGTGTTGGAGAAAACTCTTGAGAGTCCCTTGGACTGCAAGGAGATCCAACCAGTTTATTCTAAAGGAGATCGGTCCTGAGTGTTCATTGGAAGGACTGATGTTGAAGCTGAAAGTCCAATACTTTGGCCACCTGATGGGAAGAGCTGACTCATTTGAAAAGACCCTGATGCTGGGAAAGATTGAGGGCAGGAGGAGAAGGGGACGACAAAGGATGAGATGGTTGGGTGGCATCACCGACTCAATGGACTTGGGTTTGGGTGGACTCCTGGAGTTGATGCTGGACAGGGAGGCCTGGTGTGCTGCGGCTCATGGGGTTGCAAAGAGTCAGACACGTCTGAGCAACTGAACTCAACTGAACATAATGTAAATAAAACAAGATGATCATTTCTTTAGACGTAACAGCTAACACAGTGATAACAGCCACAATAAGTAATTCATTAAAAAAAAAAAAAGAACCTCAAAAAACATATGCTGGACTAGTAGGTACTGAAGTAAAATAAAGTGTAATTCACTCAGCCGTGTCCTACTCTTTAAGATCCCATGGACTATACAGTCCATGGAATTCTCTAGGCCTTAATACTGGAGTGGGTAGCCTTTCCGTTCTCCAGGAGATCTTTCCAACCTAGAGATCGAACCCAAGTCTCCCACATTGTAGGTGGATTCTTTACCAGCTGAGCCACAAGGGAAGCCCAAGAATACTGGAGTGGGTAGACTCTCCCTTCTCCAGCAGATCTTCCCACCCCAGGAATCGAATTAGGGTCTCCTGCATTGCAGGTGGATTCTTTACCAACTGAGCTATCAGGGAAGCCCCCAGGAGGTACTGAGTTGGATCCTAAAACACAAAACTGCATTTCATCACTGTCATCCTCTTAGAGACCAGGAAGTTAAACGATATCCAGCTCCATGGATGTATACTACTCATATTTAAGAGTTCTGTAGCATGGTATTCCACCTGATTGGGATTTTCTTCTCCAACCTCTCTACCTAGTTAGCTCATACCAACACCTCAGTTGTCACCTTCTCCAACCACCTCTCATTCTACAGTGAATTAGATGTCCTATTGACATGTTCTGCTGGTACTCAGTACTGGTCTCTGAAAAATAATACATGGATTATTTTCCAAATTAGTTGGCATTTTTTATTTTTTTTAACATTTTATTTTTATTTAAAATGGGTTTTTAAAGAGCAGTCAGGTTCACAGCTAAATTGAGAAATTTTAAAGATATCCCATATACCCTCTACCCACTTCAATATACACCCTCTCCCATTATCGACATCCCCCACCAGAGTGGGACATTTATTACAGTTGATGGACCTACACTGACACATTATCACCACTCAAAGTCCATAGCTGACATTAGGGTTCACTCTTGGTGTGGTACATGCTAGGGTTTAGACAAATATTTTCACAATATGCCATCAGACAGTATTTTCACTCCCTTAAAAATCCTCTGTGCTCTTCCTATGCTTCCTGCCTCTCCCTTCACCCCTGGCAACCACTGATCTTTTCATGGGCTCCATAGCTTTCCCATTTCCACAGTGTTATATAGCTGAAATCATATAGCATGTACTCTTTCAACACTGGCTTTTTTCCACTGAGTAATATGCATGTAAGGCCTCCCCATGTCTTTTCCTGGCTTAGTAAATCATTTTTTCTTAGGACCAAGTAATATTCCATTGCCTGGGTATACCACAGCTTGTTTATCCATTCATCTGCCAGAGGACACCTCGGTTACTGCCAGCGTTTTCAAGTTAGCTGGCCATGGATCTGTGTTGTCAAGTGTACCACGACTCCATGAAGACCAGACAGTACCTCACTTGCTATTTTGTAGCCCCCAACCTAGAGCCTGGATCACAGTAGAAAGAAAATCCTATGGGAGCAAGAAAATGAAAATCCTCATATTGTGTCAAGACATTTTTGAAGTATTCTGCAGTGTTAGACCTCTCAATACAACTACTCAGAACTATATTCTCACTTTCCCTAGTTGACAAAATCCTTTCACTGTCCCTGACATTAGTTCAAAAGGCAGGAATCAAGTTTTCCCTTAAATGGAAGCCTATAGATTGGGTCGCTAAGAGTCAGGCACGACTTAGCGACTTCACTTTCACTTTTCACTTTCACGCATTGGAGAAGGAAATGGCAACCCACTCCAGTGTTCTTGCCTTGAGAATCCCAGGGATGGGGAAGCCTGGTGAGCTGCCGTCTATGGAGTCACACAGAGTTGGACACGACTGAGTGACTTAGCACCAGCAGCAGCAGCATAGATTATATAATTCTTCATGGATGTTAATGAAAACATCAGATATGTAAGGATTATTGCCCAGGAAAAAAATGAAGCCTCTCCAGTCAGCAAGACTCCCCTATTCATGGACAGTGTCACTGGCAGACGCATGCCACCTCTCACTCCTAAGGGACTTGGGCACCAAGGGAATGCTACTGAATTCTGCTCCAGTTCTGGGTGATCAAACTCATTCCTAATAAGATACTCTATCTTTGATTAAATAAACTGAGAATTTAGTCTACCACTCTGCCTTGTGTGTATGTGTGTTTGTGTGTGCATGTATTCACTCTGTTAAATTTGAAATGACACAGAAAGTCAGGAAAAGCTTTATAAAGGAAATAACATTTGAATAAGGAAATTTATAGATGGCTAGAATTTTGTCCTGTGCAGGAGTAGGTATAAGAGCCTTCGAGGTAGATGTAAAACATACAAAACTACGGTGGGGTTCAGGAAAAAAAAAAGAGAAAAAAATAGGTAGCTGGGATATAAATTTGGACTGGTAGATGAAGACTGTGGAGGTAAGGTTGGAGAGGTGTGCTGGACCATGACTTTGAATGCCCATTGAAACCAAGTTTAAAGAGTAATGATAGCAAGAAATAGTGTAAAATGTTATTGATTTTTAAATAGGAAATTTAGTTAGTAAAGTAAGTAACATTTAAAAGCCATTTATAGTTATTGCCATTTTGTTGCTTCTCTAAGCCTCTTTAGTTTAACTGCTCTCTACTGTTCCTCTTCCCCAGAATGTTGTCCTTGCAATTTTCTGATGCTGACATGTACACAATAAATTTCACAATAATGTGAATTTATTCAGGGCCACTCTAAAGAGCTACCTCATTCACAAAACAATTCCAAGTTCTCATTCGTTAAGTGTCCCCAAGCAATCTTTCTGTTTCAAGTTTCTGAAAGAGATCCTACTTTATAGCATTAGAGTTCATTTTGTTCTGTGTTTTTCCTAGAAAAATACAAACCCACTAACCATAGAAGACAGGTCTGACTTCTAACAACAGCCACAAAAAAAAAAAAAAAAGGAGTAATACTCACTAATAACTACACCATGCTTACTTTGTGATGGGAACATCTTTAAGCACAGTACAAGAATTCACACCGTCAGTACTTGGAGATGATGAAAGTGTAACAAAGAGAGACACAGGTCACATACTTTGTATGGCCAGAAATATCAGCCAGAAATTCTAGAGTCAGAGTCCCTGCTCCTCATCATAGCGAATTTGCTGTTGCTGTTGTTTAGTCACTTAGTAGGATCCGACTCTTTGTGACCCTGTGGACTGCAGCATGCAGGCCTTCCCCCTCCTTCACCATCACCTGGAGTTTGCTCACACTCATGTCCAATGAGTGAGTAATGCCATCCAACCATCGTGTCCTCTGTCATCCCCTCCTCCTCCCGCCTTCATTTTTTCCCAGCAATAGGGTCTTTTCCAATGTGTCAATTCTTTGCATCAGGCGGCCAAACTTTTGGAGCTTCAGTATCAGTCCTTCCAATGAATATTCAGGACTGGTTTCCTTTAGGACTGACTGGTTTGATCTCTTTGCTGTCAAGGAGACTCTCAAGAGTCTTCTCCAGCACCACAGTTCAAAAGCATCAATTCTTTGGCCTTCTTTATCATCTAACTCTCACATCCATACATGACTACTGGAAAAACCACAGCTTTGACTATACGGACCTTTGTTGGCAAAGTAATGTCTCTGCTTTTCAATATGCTGTCTAGATTATTCATAGCTTTGCTTCTAAGGAACAAGTATCTTTTAATTTCATGGCTGCAGTCATCATCTGCAGTGATTTTGGAGCCCAGTAAAGAAAGTCTGTCACAGTTTCCATCGTTTCCCCATCTATTTGCCATGAAGTGATGGGAGCAGATGCCATGATCTTCATTCTTTGAATGTTGAGTTTGAAGCCAGCTTTGTCACTCTGTTTGTGACTGCAGCATGCCAGGTTTCCCTCTCACCTTGCTTATTTAACTTATAAGCAGAGTATGTCATGTGAAATGCCAGGCTGGATGAAGCTCAAGCTGAAGTCAAGGTTTCCAGGAGAAATATCAATAACGTCAGATGAGCAGAGGACACCACTCTTATGGCAGAAAGTGAAGCAGAACTAAAGAGGCTCTAGATGAAAATGAAAGAGGAGTGAAAAAAGACGACAGGATAAGATGGTGGGAGCGCATCACTGACTTGATGGACATGAGGTTGAGTAAACTCCAGGACTTGGTGATGGACAGGGAAGCCTGGCATGCTTCAGTCCATGGGGTCGCAAAGAGTCGGACACGACTGGGCAACTGAACTGAACTTTTACTCTCCTCCAGTATAGTGAATACTGTTCCATTATCAAAACCAAGGGGCTATTTTGTACATGCTATAATTAAACAGTAATAATACTAATACTTTCTATTTACCCAGAGTCTTGCCCTCAAAAATATAACCAATTTATTTACTAAATTAAAAAAATATTTATTAAGGTTCATTAATGCTAAGTACTTTCTGTTCAAGATTCAGTAGTGAACCAGAGTCTCTATCCTCATAGACCTTACAGTCATGAGATACTATGGAGCTACAACATGTGACAATAAACTTTTACTCATTTACGAGAGGTCTGAACAACCAAATCATGTCTTTAGTCATAATTTTAAGAAAAAATGTTAACCTGAAGCAGTGCTGATTATTTTAGTGAATTTATGTATCCTTTTGGGCTTTTTATTGATATGTGGTATTATCAAGAAAACACATTTTAGTAAGAGTGTGTGCTTGGGAAATGTTAACAAATTACTTAAGACAAATGATTTCCTTGTTCATCAGGGTTTAAATATCAGAAAGAATATGCAAGCCAGTTAGCAATTCTTACATGACAAGAGGGAGTCATTTTAGACCCGAGAGTAAGCCTCTGATACAATAGTTCTTGACGTGTGAATTCATCATGTTATAATTGTTTGGGAAATAACTGCTTTCCTAAAAAAGTTAGACATACACGTTCATCTATATGAAGTATTTGAATCATATTTATCAACTTCTTATGTTTTCAGTTTAGTATTACAAATAAAGTCATTCTTTTCATCCTGATTTAAAATACATATTTATATACTCCTTATGAATGTGTTACTGTGGTATGAAATATAATATAGAAATACAAGTACTAAATATAAGAGGTGAGAAGTAAAGGATTCAAAACCCAAGGCTTCTTTTAGGACCCATTATATGGCTACTCAGTTTCACCAACATGGTTAATGACAAGTTCTTCCCAGGATAAATTTCAAGAAATCCTTTATAGCATTTTTTCCGGCAGTCTCCTACACTATGGTTTCCTCTAATATAACTGCCAATCAGATAATACCTAGCAAAAATTTCAAATACATGTGATATATTTTCAAGAAAGATGAATCAACATGTATCATATACTTTACTTAAAAACATTAAGATAAACTAAACAATCAAACATCAACAAATGCCCTAAGTTTCTACTTTAAAGATAGAATTTTCATATCAAAAGGCATCAGTTTGTATAAAATGCTGTGGCGTTTCACTTTGCAATGCCTATGTTTTATATTTATTGACTTAATTTATTTCCATTCTCCTTTTATTCATTCTAATTTTTCTAGGTTTTCAGAGTGAGTTTTTAAAATTCATATGCTTTTATTTCAGCAGGTACTCAACTGATACTTAAAATGTGGGTTATAATTCCACAACATTATCATATTTGCCTGTGGTCATATCAGACAGCACTGTCTCACTTGTAAAATTAATATTTAAAAGAGAAATGTTATGGGAGCAAATCAACATTATTATAAAATGATAACAAGCAGATTAGGGGGTATAGTATAAGCAATATCATATTTTGACTCATAATATTTCCTCTTGTATTCTCAAAGTAGATTATTAAAATATCTAACCAAAAGACAAATATCATATATAGATATTATAGAGTACAATGTTTACATAATAATTAAAATTATATGCAATTGTATTTCCAATGATTCTCCCAACATATATTGCATTATTCAATGAGAATAGTGAGAGATTCAATTAGAATAATGAGAGATACAAATACCAAGGATTCCTCTTTAAAAACCCATCTGATTTTTATACATGCAAGTCAAAAGTAAAATTCTTCCTGTTGTTCTGCTTCTTAGCTAAGCTACATAGACCCATAAGGAGCATAGATCCACAGAATATCTAAATTATTTACTAAGAATGAAAACAGATTTCCCAGGTTCATCATAAAGCCACTGGCTTCACAAGTATGGTTACTCCAACTTGAATGCTACACAAGTAACAACAAATATACCAGCTGTCATTAAAATCATTAAATTAATTCTAAAAAGTACTTTGTTTGAAATTACATCCCAGATAAAATTAACAAGCCCTTGTAAACTTGATTATTAAGTGTGCATGTTATGATATTGGCAAATCTAACATTTTTTTGCAAGAGTTTATTACTTTGTTCCATAAAAGAAGCAATACTTCATCCTATTTGTATTCTCGAGCAAGACCAAATCATTCTTTCCATATTTCTAAACCATATACAAGAAGATAGAATTTCAAAGACATTCTGTATTTTTCATGGAATGCTAAGAAGTTTAAAATATAAAATCCATGCAAATTACATTGTTTATAGAAAGTAACAACTCACAGTCCTTCTCAAGTTAGTTTCCCTATTTTTCTTCATTTCCGTTATTTATCTGGATCCTTGTTTTCCTTTAAAGCATAATTTGTGTCATGATGACACCAACATCATTGTTCTCCAAACCATTAATTCAATTAACTTTTGTTACTTTGAAGATTGAAAATATCCTTGTGAAATATAGGATATCCAATGAAGCAACCAGACCAAAAAAAAAAGAAAATAATACTTCATCTGCATACCTGCAGGAAGAGAACAGACTATTCCAATTCTTATAAAGCATGGCTCTTCATTTATAGCTTTGAGGACCAGGATACCAGATTATTTATGGTTTTTAAAGCATCATATTAAGAAACGTGATGCCACTTACCAGTCAGTTTACGTCTTTGCACCCAACTTCAAACACAGTCAACACTGAAAAATAAAAAATAAAAAAATAATTAAAATGTGAAAGTAAACATACAAAAACTGAATATTCCATAGAAAATTTAGAAATTATATTGTTAGAGCTACATGAACACACCTCCAAGTAAGTGTTTTTTAGACAAGATGCATTTCAATGACACTAATGACCATAGATAAGCAAGTCTGTACAAACTGATCTTAACAATTTATGCAAAGAAATAAATTCAGTAAATATTTTAAATGCATCAATTAGGATTAAAATGAATTACGGATAAAAAATTGTTACAGTGAGTCCTATGTCCATTTAGATACTGTCTAACCAGATGTGATAAAAATAAATATTGCCATATTTATTGTAGCCTTTTTTCATAACATAGGGATTGACAAGCTTCTGGAAAGAACCAGCAAATATTTTAGCCTTTCTAAGCCTGCAGTCTCTTCTTCAATGACTCAACTCTGTGTATGTAAATTAGTAGATATAGCTGTGCTCCAGTTCAACTTTATTGACAAAATCAGCCTGTTGACAAAGATTTGGTTCCAGGACACAATTTACTAACTCTTGGCAAAACCCCATTGAGAGTTCCCACTCAGAAATAACAGTCCTTGCAAGTGGCAGACAATGAAATATGAAGAATCACAGGGCTGATTAAGTAGACCCCTTAGGTTCATACTAAGTGGTATGCCTTAAAATCTCCCTACAAAAACCTGTGACATTCTCAGTCCTAGAAGATGATATATGAGATTCAGAGTAATTATTTTTAAAATTTACAGTAAGTATCAAAAGTATATTTCTCATACAAGATAAATATCTAAAATGTGATAGCAAACAAAATTTTATATTTTTAAAAGACAATTATTGATTTTCATGTATGCTTTAAAAAATGCTGAATGATAGCAAGTTTCCTGGGACCTATAGATCAAGAAGGCCAGATACTAAATGAGAAAAAATAAGAGATTGAAATTAGCCAGAGAGATTCATCACGCCGATTTTACAATCCTTGGGAGGTAAGTTGAAAAGATGAGTCTGCAAAATGTTCTAGAGAAGTATCTGATGTCAGTAAGAGAACCTCACTGATAGACTCCCTGCAATGGTATCATTATTTGATTCTTAGTTACCTAATATGTTTCTAGTTAAAAATAAGAGGGCAGATTGAATTGTCCATACAGACACAACTATTCAGAGGAATATTAAGTTTATTCTTTTTGGCAATATGAGATGAACTCAAAACTGGTAAACAGATTATGCAGGAGAGAAATAATTCTATTTCTGGCAGAAAAGGGTCTAGTAAAAAGATACAGCTATTATTTCACAGTTATAACCTTTCCAATTTATATTTATTTTTGGATTTTTGAAAGTGACTCTTGTGTACCTCACAGTATATTTCAACATTTAGTGAACACCTACCCCCACCCACACACTCATATCAATCACTTACATTCCACATGGAAATTTTTTTTAACCAAACTTTTTATTTTGTATTGGGGGTATAGCCAACTAACAACGCTGTGATAGTTTCAGGTGAACAGCAAAGGACTCAGCAAAGCATTCATGTATCCATTCTCCCCCCCATCCTGTCCAGACTGCCACAAAACACTGGGCGGAGTTCCATGTGCTACACAGTAGGTTTTGTTGGTTATCCATTTTAAATATAGCAACGTGTACATGTCCATCCCAAACTCCCTAACTGTCCCTTCCCCGCACCCTTTTATAATTCATTCTTTAAGTCTGCGAGTCTCTTTCTGTTTTGTAAATAAGTTCATTTGAGTATTTTCCATTCTGAATGGCTGGCTTGTCCTAGTAACTTTATACCAAAAGAATGGCTCTACTTATGAGAATAAAGAAATATCGAGATAGCATGGTGCTCCATACTTGGAACCAAAGGAAGAGCAACCACTGCAGGGCGAAGGGGGAAGAAGCAGATTTGCTCTAAGAGGAAGCTCTCCACTTATTTTATTATTATTTTAAGAGAAGCTATAAATGCATCTTCAAGATGTAGCTGAGGACTGCCTTGGTGGCTTGGTGGTAAAGAATCTGCCTGCCAGTGCAGGAGACTCGGGTTGGATTCCTGATCCAGGAAGAGCCCACATCCTGTGGTACAGCTGAGCTGGTGTGACACAAGTTCTGAGCCTGTGTTCTCAAGTCCTGGGACCACAGCTGAGCCCATGAGCGGCAGCTACTGAAGCCTGCATGCCCTACAGCCTGTACTATGGACAAGAGAAGCCAAAGCAACGAGGAGCCTGTGCACCAGACCTAGAGAGCAGCCCCTGCTCGCTGCAGATAGAGAAAACTCACACAGCAATAAGGACCCAGCACAGCCAAAAATAAAATACACAAATAATTTTTTTAATTAAAAAAATGTAGCTGGAGTCCACATGATCAGAAACAACATTGCCCGTCTTTTGGTAAACTGCTACTTCTTGGCTAAACTCCAGTGCCCAGATGTTGGAATTCCAATTACCATGCAACTCTCAAAAATGAAGGTTGTTTCAAGAGATCTCGACAGTCTGCTCTTCATTTCAGAGAAAACAGGGGCTCTTAGCCACTAATTTGCTCAAAGTCACAAAAGTAGGGATTTGTAGATCCTTCATTCATTACAAAACCAGACTGGTCTTTTTCCAGATTTTATACAATATGGAAACTCTGCCTCCATGAGTAGCTCATTCATGGGTTCAACAAACGTTTATCTGCAGACAACTCTTCTTACTGCTTAGGATACGAGAGTCAATAGCACAGGCTAAAGAACCTACCTCCTTGAGTTTATTTTCTAAAAATGGATGATGGACCATAAATAATACATCACTACATTACATGATTTGTTATCAGATTAAAAGAGTTGGACAAAAAGGAAAAGCAAAGTAGGATAAAGGGCCTGAGGATTGTAGGGTAGAAACAGACTTGGGGCAACGGAGGAGAGAATTTTCAGTCTTACACTGGGTGTCAAGGCAAGCTCACTGACATTTCAGCAAACAACTGAAAGAGATAAGGGAAGTGAATAGATGGCCATTTCCATAACGGTTGACTCCAGGAGAGAATTTCAGTACAAAAGCCAGGCCTTAAGCTTGAGGACCAAATCCTACCTTGTTTTGAGGAATGGCACGGTGATCAGTGTGACTGGAGGAGAATGAATGAAGGGGAAAATGGGGGAGAAGAGCCAAATCAGAAAAGGGGGACAGAGATCTGATTAGAGAGAGCTTTGCAGAGCACTGGAAAGAGACTGCACTTTACTCCATGTACACTGCGGAGCTATAGCAGGGTTTCGATCAAAAATTAATCCGTACTAAAAGGATCACCCTGGTTGCTCTCATGAGCATTAAATCTAGGTTTTAAGTAATGTATAAGCAAGGAAATGAGCTAAGTTACTACAGTTATCCTGCTGAAAAATGGTGTTGGATTGGATCATTCTAATAGTGATGGAAATGGTGAGAAACAATTAATTACTGATGAATTCAAAAGATATTATAATCTGAGAGTAAACGGCATATCAGATATGAGTTCTGAGAGAAGGGAGAGAAATGGGTTATTTCAATAAGAGAGTTTTTTCCATTAAGGTTTCTGTTATATATAAAAGACTTTGTATGAGTGATGGAGCATTGCCTGTGAAGACAAACAAATCTGCTGGTTGATTTCTGGTTCTGTTATGTACTTTTGATTTCTGGTTCTGTTATGTACTAGGCTTCCCCTTTTGAACAAAACACTGCTGTCATTAAGAGCTCAGGTCTGAACTCTTGTGACTCTTTCTGTGAATCCTGGCTTTCACTTATTAATTTTAAGCAGCTGACGTTGACACTCTAATCTTCATTTTATAACTGGGCTAATGGACATATTTACCAGAGAGGAATAGAGAAAGAAGCAGAGAAGGGAAAAGAGAATGCGTTAGATCTGCTAAAGCATGTGAAGCAGAATCAGCTAAGTGCCAAACATACAGCAGGTGCTGTACATTGAATCAATGGTTTCGGTTCCTCCTCCCTCCCTGTAGCCACATCCTTTGCTCTGTAACTTTGCAATTGCTTCTTTTCCAACATTTTTATTAAAAAGAAATACTATGTCTTCCAAAACAGATGAAGGCAGCGTAATGAGTGGCATTGTTTTCTATTTTTGCAAATCTCTCGAGTATCTGTCTTACTAAAAGAGAGCTACTGTCACATAAGCTTCTGCATTCAGCTTTTCTGCGATATACTATTTCGGTTGAAGAACTTAAAATAAAAATATTGAATACCATCTTATTTGATCTTATATCCCAAATTGACAAGTGGTCCTTCCTTAAGTTGGGTTGCAAAAGAAATCTTAAACCTGATCAGTGGACTCCAATAATCTTACCATTCATAAAATTCAAGCTTTTAAACAAAAAACTAGGATTTTGAAAAATCTGCATACATCACTGTGAGCTTAATAGCGTCCTAACAAAATTTTTCTCCTGAGGTTAGTGATGATATAGTCAAATGAAACTATCTGATATTCTAGCAGTTCCTTCTAAAGAGAATGACTACAGTTACCCACTCCTTGAGCTCAGGTTGAGCCCTGTGACTTACTTTGGTTGTAGAGAAAGGCAGAGGTGAGAGCTTGACAGTTCCAAGCCGAGTTCTTATGTGTGCTGCATGCTAACTCGCTTCAGTCGACCCCATGGACTGTAGCCCGCCAGGCTCCTCTATCCATGGGATTCTCCAGGCAAGAATACTGGAGTGAGTTGCCACACTCTCATCCAGGGAATATTCCCGACGTAGCGACTGAACCTGCGTCTCTTACCTCTCCTGAGTGTTCTTTACCACTAGCACCACCTGAGAAGTCCTAATGAGACCTTGGGTATTACTGTTTTTGTGCGGGCTCCATCCTAGCTCTGCATTGCCAAGAGGATGAGAGCGGCTGGGGCAGAACCACTTCTGTTGACACGACCTGTAGCTGCAAGCGGAATTACCCAGGCAAGCACAGAGGAACCAGCCCAAAGACTCGCGAGGGAGACTAAACCGCTTGTCTCCTCAGCCACCGTGTTTGAGGATATTCCGTTGCATAGCAATGAAGGGTAGGCATTAAATAATCCTAGGTTATTTCCTTAGGATTTTGGTTAAAACAAAATGTAAAGCAAACACTTCCCACCCCACCTCCAAAAAATCTATTAAATGATTTCCCTTTGCTTTATAGTTTTTTGATAATTTAATTCTGAGAGAGATTGAAATTGAAGACACAGCTCCAATTCTTCAACACAAAATATCAAATTTTACACTGCGCCTCCAAAGTGTCTCTCAACTCCTTCCTCTTTAAGTTACAGGGTGCCTTGGAGAGTTGCATAAGTGCTAGAGAGCTTCAGATGGGATCAGAAGCCAAAGCCAGCGAGTTTGAGCAGTATCCTTGACTGTGTAAGAACACTCTTTCATATTCATTGCAAATCCAGTGGAAAAATGAGCTGCTTTAAGCCAATTCTTTCCAAATAAAATATGTCTTAAACATAAAATATTCTTTGTAGGGGAGGGTATATTGCTATTACTGAGGATATTATTACATTTTAAGTAAATTGTAAGTGATATGAATAGTGTGTCTCTCTTCATTATTTGTGGATTCAGTATTTAAAAAATGTATGGAGCAGCTAAAATATATTTGTCACTCATTTGATATGCACAGAGTGGTGGAGAGTTAGGGCCTCCTGGTGTGCCTGTTACCAGCTGCCGTCAGACAAGGAGATGCTCCGCTTTCTCATTTAAGCTCATACCGAAAGCAAGTGTTTTCGTCCTGTGGTCTATTCAATGCTGCATTTTTCTAATGTTTCTGCTTTATTAATATTGGTGATGTCACTATTTATAATGGCCCCCAAGTACAGTGTTTAAGTGGTGTCAAATGTTCTAAGCTTCAGAAGGCTGCAATGTGTCTTATGCAGAAAACACAGGAGTTAGACAAGCTTTGTTCAACATTGAGCTATAGTGCTGTTGACTGTGAGTTCAAGGTGAAGGAATCAACAAAATAAAATCAGTAAGATGTATTCAAACATCAAATAAGATTACATGCTTACCAGTTGAAAAAAATGTGACCAGAGGTTCATAGGAACCTAACTCTGCATGTTTCCTAAGAGTAATGGGTTAGTTTTCCCTCAGTTAGTGTTTGTGGTAACTTTAAAGACTATAACAACTTCCAATAAGGAGAATGGACTGTGTGTATATATGTGTACATTTGTATATTTCTATACACATATCTATACATTCTTCTATATATATGAGATGCCTCCTTTAGAAGAGCATTTTAGCTATATCCCCCTTAGCTTCAATCACCAAACAATTCTGTACAGAAAGAAGCCACTAGTTTCTCTAAAGCAAGCCAAGTGAATAACTGCCCCAAACTTACTCAGAAGGCAGCATTTTGAAAAGAATATTTCTAACTCAAACATCTCATTAAAAGGAATAATAAGAAAAATTTCATGAGAAGTACTAGGGGCAACTGTTTATCCCCAAAATAACCATTTTGGCACCACATCCCCCTTCCAGTTACAGTATCTTCTATCTACCTCATTATTATGCCTGAACTCTATCACAACAGTCATTTTGCCTTTGTATTACCTTTGACCCCCTCCTCAACCATTTTCAATGCAAGTAGTAAACTATAATTATGGAATTTTATCATCACACTACACTGGAGTGCCTACACATTTTTATATTTATGTATATGTCTGTGCAAGGAGGACATGGAAACCCACTCCAATATTCTTGCCTGGAGAATCCCATGGACAGAGGAACCTGGAGGATTATGGTCTATGGCATCACAAAGTCTCAGACATGACTGAGCAACTAAGCACATCACAGCACAAACTACCCTGCAGGTCTTCCCCTGTGGCTCAGGAGGTAAACAACCTGTTTGCAATGCAGAAGAGGCGGGTTCAGTCCCTGGGGTGGATAGATGACCTAGAGAAGGGACTGGCTACCCACTCTGGTATTCCTGCCTGGACAAGTTCAAGGACAGAGGAGCCTGGTGGGCTACAACCCATGGGGTTGAAATGAATTGGACATGACTGAGCAATGACACTTCCACCTTCAAACTGAAACAAACCACAAATTTTGTTTCACACTCCATAGGAATTCCAACCTTCACCTCAGTCTAAGCCAAAACTAGTTGTAGGAGAAGGTCATAGGAAGGATATTGACACACGAGCAGGACCCAGAGAATCGAACTCCCCTCCCCCTCCTCTGTCCTTGGAATATATGATATCTACCCATTGTTCACATGGTCAGAAAGTCATTTCAAGGGCACGATCTTGAGAGAGTAAGGTGCCATTGAAACCATCTGGACTGAATGCATGACCCGCATTAGGGCCTCCATATAAATCTGTAAGAGTCTGGCAGGTGTAGAGACCCAGTCATCTTGGGGACACCTAAGATAAGCCTCGTATGCAAGTTCCCTTGCTGAATTCAACTGCCACCTGCCAATCTGGAGCACTCTGTCTCTTTCTTTGGTCTTTCTTTGCCCTCTGCATGTTGGGGCAAGTTTGCAAACCAACATCAGTGTAGCAGAAAGAACATGATTTTTGTTAAAATGGGATTTACATTCTGACTTGACCACTTAATTGTGGAACATCCAAACAGCTACAAAACTTTCCTAATCTTCAACCTCTTTATATGTGAAATGGATCATAGACTCAGACCACTTAGGAGATAGCTATGAGAATTGTGCCAGATCTTACATGAGAACATGCCTGGCATGGAGGGTCCACTTCACACATGTCAGTTTTCTTTCCTCCAAGATCTTACGTGCATATCTTGAAATATTTCAGTGACAAATCTGCTTCTCATAGAGATGAGCCTTGCTGTTGTTTTAATTTTCAGAAATGTAGGAATCTGGATACAGCTGGAGGGCTGTGAATTATCAAAAAAAAGCCTCAGCTATAGGCAATAATTTTAATGTTAATTAACTCCATCTGGAAGAAAAAGCAGGTGTGGAAATTGATCACTTAAGTACAGAAAGCAAGGGCTGTTTACTAAACTCCCCCTAAATTAATTTGGCTGAGCTTGTGGTTAAATTGCTTTCAAGTCACTTTTCTATAAATGCCTTATACCAAGTGCTGAAATTGGAAAAAGAAGTAGACCAAGCAGATTTTAATGAAATGTAACAAATTGGACTGAAAGGTTACCTAAAAATAAAAATTACATTTTAAAAATGAAAAACAACATGCAGCAGTTTGTTTTGCTTCAATAGCAGGTGGAATTTGAGCAAAATCTTAACGTATTCCCCAAATGTTCTTCAGAAATCACCTTTATCAAAGCAAAATGGGTGCAGGAGAAACGGCAGTACCCCGATCTCTGTCAAACATACTGCATCAGGTGTGTCTGTGAGGCCCAGAGATCTGCAGTTAACTACTCAGCCTGATTTGTATTTTCCCTAAAATTTAGGATCATTTTCCTAAGGACAGAGAAATACCAAACCATGGAACAGTGATGCAAGGTCCTAGAAAGATGACAAATTAGGACAATGGTTGTATGAGAAGGTAAAAGATAACAAACAAGTTTGGAAAATAAGAATCTGTATACCAAAATCAAATCTATATTTATCATTGAAGAACATTCTGATATATTGGTGACAATTATTTAATTTTTACCTTCTGTCATTACCTGACTTCTCAATAGAAAACCCAGATTCCTTAAATATCTTTCCAAGACCTTGCATAGTCTGATCTGATGGTCTATGTCACTCCAAAGTCTGATCCCAAAACAGCAACCTCACATCACCCAGACTTAGAGCATCAGATGTTCTAGGGGTGTGCTAAGTTGCTTCAGTCATGTCTGTCTCTTTGAGACCCCATGAACTATAGCCCGTCAGGCTCCTCTGTCCATGGGGTTTTCCAGGCAAGAATACTGTTGTGGGTTGCCATTTCCACATTCAGAGGATCTTCCCTACCCAGGGACTGAATCCAAATCTCTGAGGTCTGCTGCACTGGCAGAAGGGTTCTTTACCACTAGCACCACCTATCAGACATTCTATGGCTGGAGACCAGCGATCTGTGTTTCACCTCCAGGTGATTTGATGCACAAAAGTGAAAGTTACTGCGCACCCATCATGATTCACCATGACCCAGCGGACTTTACTCAGTTACCATGAACGAGTCATTAGAGCTGAGACTTTAAAGTAGGAAACCTAACTGGGTCTGCTTTTTTTCCCTTTCAAATGGAAAAGAAATTGCCAGAGCCTGATAATGTGCCCAACCATGAATGAACCAATGTGCACATGTGCTTCGTCCTGTCTGACTCTTTGCGACCCCATGGACTGTAGCTCACCAGGCTACTCTCTCCAGTGGGATTTCTCAGGCAAGAATGCTGGAGTGGGTTGCCATTTCCTACTCCAGGGCATCTTCCTCATCCAGGGATCGAACATGTGTCTCCTGCATTGCAGGCAAATGCTTTACTGCAAAACCAGACACCTGAGTATTTACTGCATGTAAGTGACTTTTCTGAATGTTTTACATTTATTATCCAGTTAATCCTCATTAGAACCTAAGGATATAAATTTGAGTATTCTCACTGTTTCGCACTGTGATGCTGAGATACAGCTGCTGCTGCTGCTGCTGCTGCTAAGTCACTTCAGTCGTGTCCAACTCTGTGTGACGCCATAGACGGCAGCCCACCAGGCTCCCTCGTCCCGGGGATTCTCCAGAGTTGAGCAAAAACTGCAAAGCCACATAGCCACCAAGAGAGAGAATCAGAAATTAAACTTAGCCTGTCTTTTCTATTAACGTCCTTCACTACTCTGTACACCACTTTAGGAAATGTTAGCAGTCTCTAACACAACCTGAAGGATTCTCAACCTTGGTCTAGACAAAGACAATGCCCAAACTTAGGAAAGGCGTAGGACTGAATCTTCTTGAATATTTCCAAGATTGTAGGTGAAGATAATTTGACACTTGGAGTAACCTGGTTCCCAATATGCCTCCTGTTGTAAATCACCTCAAAATCTGCTTAGTTTAGGCTTCTATTGAAGTAAGTTAGACAGTGAAAGACAAATATCATATGATACAACTTATATGTGGAATCCAAAAAGTGATACAGATGAACTTAGTTACAAAACAGAAATAGAGTTACAGATGTAGAAAACAAATTTATTGTTACCGCGGGGGAGAGGGGGATATGGATAAATTGGGAGGATGAGATTGATATATACACACTGCTATATATAAAATGTGTGTGTGTTAGTCACTCAGTCATGTCCAACTCTTTGTGACCCCATGGACGACAGCCTGCCAGGCTCCTCTTTCCTTGCAGTTTTCCAGGCAAGGATATAGGTTACGAACCTACCATATAGCAGAGGGAATTCTCAATAATCTGTAATGACCTACATGGGAAAGTAGTCAAAGAAAGAGTATAGCTGATTCACGCTGCTATAGAGTAGAAACTAACACAACATTGTAAATCAACTGTGCTATAATGATATCTTAAAATAAAAATGTGACTGTATTAGAAAGACCTTCAGCTATGTGAATTTGAAGCAAAACACAGTATCAGAGACTATGTTTCCTCATCAAAAAACTGAAGATAATAATACATAACCATGGAGAAAAAATACGAAAAGGGGATTATATGTGGACATGCATTTTTAAATTTTGAAACATTAATTATATGCTTGTTATGTGGTATAATATTTTTTACAGAGGACTTCAGGTACTTATTGATTGGAGAATGTCTCCTTGAATGATCATTTATACCACAACCAGCATTGTCTTTATAGATGGGTTGTACAAAGTGATTTTATTTTAGCAACTTACTCATCAAATCTCAACTTTCACCTCCCACTCCACAGTAGAACAATTTTTCAAACTTTCCTTACTATAAGCTTAACCTGAAATGCTTTTTATAAAGTTATATTCTCTAGTATCTCACCTGGGAATTGTATTTATTTTATTCTTATATGGGACCCAGGACACTATATATTTTAAGAAACATCCTAAGTATCAAGTTGGTGATAGTAATTGTGGTTTTGGATTGCGAATTTTAAATCACTATAATTAGGCTCAAACATCTTTATCAATCAAAATAGAAACCATTACAATCAACACATTTTTGCCAATGAGACATGTTTGTTTATTCCTGTAGTGTAAAAACCCATGCTTTGGGATTCTATGAACGCTTGGAAAGTATTTTCCACCTCCTGCTGGTTGTGCAAGCATTTTCCCTGCAAAAAGTTGTTGATTTGCTTGAAAAGTGGTAGTTGGTTGGTATGAGTTCAGGTAAATATGGGAGATGAGACAAAACATCATAGCCCATTTCGTTCAACTTTTGAAGCATTGCTTGTGTGATGTGTGGTCGGGTGTTGTCATGGAGAACTGGGCCCTTTCTGTTGACCAGTGACCATCTACAGGCATTGCAGTTTTCGGTGCATTTCTTCAACTTGCTGGGCATGCTTCTCTGATGTAATGGTTTTGCTGGGATTCAGGAAGCCGTAGTGGATCAGATGGGAAGCAGACCACCAAACAGTTACCATGACCTCTTATGGTATAAGTTTGCCTTTGGGAAGTGCTTTGGAGTTTCTCAGTCCAACCGCTGAGCTGGTTGTCTCCAGTTGGCATATAAAATCTGCTTTTCATCGCACATTGCAATCCCATCGAGAGATTGTTCATTGCTGTGGCATAGAATAAGAGAAGACGACACTTCGAAATGATGACTTTTAAAATTTACAGTCAGCTCATGAGGCACCCACTTATCAAGCCTTTTAAGCTTCCTGATTTGCTTCAAATGCCAAATGACCATAGCATGGTTGATGTTGAGATCTTCAGAAACTTCTCATGTAGCTATAAGAGGATCAGCTTTGATTATTGCTCTCAATTGGTTGTCAACTTCTGCTGGCTGACCACTATGTTCCTCAACTTCAAGTCTCTCATCTCCTTTGTAGAACTTCTTGAACCACAAATGCACTGTACTTTTTGTTAGCAGTTCCTGGGCTAAATGTGTTGTTGATGTTGCAACTTGTCTCCCCTGCTTTATGACCTATTTTGAACTTAAATAAGAAAATCACTTGAATTTGTTTTTTGTCTAGCATCATTTCCCTAGCCTAAATACAAAATGCACGGCATGTCACTAGCAAAAAAACATAAAGTGAGAAATGTACATTAAAACAATGTATAGCATAATCGTATTTACTTGAGTGTATTCTTATATCAAATGACAAATTTCAACAATGCAAAAACCACAATTACTTTTGCACAAGCCTAATAATTATGATGAGAGTATGGGAAGTACTACAGTGAATTCTAAAATTCTTTGGAGATTTAAAAACACATACTAGAAAAGTCATGTGACTTTTAAAATCTTTAATAGCATAAAAATTATTTGGGGGCATAGATCTATTCATTTGTTCATGTAGTGATAAAACTATTTATTTTTCAATAAATATAGGTTATTAGTGCTTTACCCCAATACATCTGTCAGAAAGGATAGAGGGTTTTTTTTTTTTTCTTTTTTTCCTGTTTTCCTGTAAAGAGGGTTTTGGAAAGTATTCACTTGGATAGACTAAATTATGAGAGCAATATATTAGATATTCCAATTAATCCTCACTATAAATACTATAGGGTATTACAATAATTAAATCCAGATAATTCTTAGTCCATGTTGATTGAAGGTTAGTAGAGTTTGGAACAAGATATGGTCCATGTGGTCACTAAGGGAGCCAGACTGAGTTTCTCCTACCTTATAGTTATAAGGTCTGGATAGTCAAGAGAGAGGAAAGGAGAGACCATACAGCTAAACATGGTGAGTGACACACAGCACTCAGCCCCAAGCAGCAAACTGTTCTGGTCTAAATAAAACGGGGCTTGGAAACACAGAGTGGCGAAGGCAGTGTTTCACAAGCTTTACTATTTCTGCCTCAGTCTACTTTAAATTCAATGAGTACTCTAAGATAATCACCTAACTTTAAGCAATTTAAAGTTCTGAAGCAGTGTGGGAAGAAGAGAAACTAAATAAATCAGTCTGTCACCACCAAATTTTAAATTTACTTAAGCCTTTAGGAGAGTAAATTGTTAATTATAAGGAGCGTGCATTTAAAAAATAACATGTGTGATACATGCTTTCATTGAAAAAAAAAAAGGATACTTTTGAGCATCATGAAAGAGATGGGATAAGTTAGAGCCACAGATCTAGAAAAAAATCTGGGGATATGCATGCATATCTTAAACTTTGAGGGGATCATCTTTATAACAATATAAGCCATGGTTATGTAATAACACTTGGGATAAATTGTGGAATTGAGCACATTAATCAAGAAACTACAATATGACTCATTATAGGAAGAGAAGAAAAACAAAATATTTTTAAGAACCTTCCATATGTGAGGACTACGCTAATGCTTTACCTATGTTACTTCTATTGAATCATCACCAAAACCTCTCAGAAGTGAGGATTATTCCCATTTTACAGATGAACTCATAAATAAGATACAACTACACGAACATCACACAACTAGTAAATAGCAGAATTAAGATTCAACTCCATGACTGCAGGTGCAAGCTTCTATAGGAGGTTATGTATATTTTTTCCATTATATTAAGTGATGCTATACTAACCTAGGACCTTCTTCACCAAAATCCTGTCTTTCTGAAAAAGAAAGAACACAGATCTCCCTTGCTTTATGATGGGGTTATATCCCAATAAAGTCATTGCCTGTTGAAAATAAAATAAGTCAAAAATTAAAGTTTTACCTACATCACAACTCAGCATCTCCTACCTTCAATACCCTCTGAACATTTACATCAGCCAACAGTTGGGCAAAATCATCTACCCAAAGCCTATTATATAATGGTGTTGAATATCTCATGTGATGTATCAACTATTGTACTGTACATGAAAGACGGAATGATTGTATGTGTACAGACCAGTTGTGAGCATATTGACTGTGATCATTTTGCTGACTGGGAGCTGAGGGCACACTGCCACTGCCCTGTTCACGAAAGATCATTACCCTGCATATCACTAGCCCAGCAAAGGACCAAAATGCAAAACTTGAAATATGGTTTCTAAAATGTACATATTGTTTTTGAATCACTGTAAATTTGAAAAAGCCCCACCAGCATAAGTCGGGGACCATCTGCACGTATAGGCTTCTACATTAGTAATTTTTAATGAAGTTATAATCTGCCTACATCCATATTCAGTGAGCCTATGTTAACTTGATGTATAATATTTCTGTACTATAGGACTATGGACATGTGAAACAAACAGATGAGATCATTGAGGCATATTCCTTTGAACAGTCCTTCTAAATTGTACAAGAATTGGCAGCTAATTAGCAACTCATTAGCAGCATTGATAAACCATGTGAGAAAAACAAATGCTGTGCTAGCAGAAGGAATGGAGCTTTCCAATGAATATGAAATAGAGTGTAGGATAAAAGCAAATTGTTTAACAGAATTTCTTGCGTGTGTTAGTCACTGAGTTGTGTCCAACTCTTTGTGACCCCATGGACTATAGCCTGTTAGGTTTCCCTGTCCATGGAAATTTCCAGGCAAGAATGCTGGAGTGATTTGCCATTCCCTTCTCCAAGGAGTCTTCCCGACCCAGGGATTGAACCTGGGTCTCCAGCATTGCATTGCATTCTTTACCATCTGAGCCTAGATTTCTAAATGATTTCTATTTTATGTGTTCTTAGTCATTCATACATTCAAATATTTATAAATCAACATGTTCAAAGCAATATGTTAGTTTATTGGAGATGAAAAATATGTACTGGACACATTCCTTGCCTTCAAGAAGTTCACAAAACAGCAAGATGATTATGGAATCGACACATTTCCTCTTTTTAAAGCGACCTTTGTCAAGTCTGAAAATGGTCTTTTTAGGTAAAAATTGGCATTACATCAATGTTCACACCCATGTACATCTGACCACACATCTGCTTCGTAGACAGACGGCTGTTAAAATAAGCATAAGTTTAAGCTAAGAAATTCATGTCTGTGAGATTAGGAAAATTTTTTGATGTATATAAGAATTAGATCTATGAGATTAAAGTATTTTGAATGACCAGACTTAGTTTTCAGGCCAATCTATTCTTCCAATTAAAAGAGAACATCACATATTAATGCACACAAGTGGAATCTAGAAGCATGACATATATGATCTTATTTGCAAAGCAGAAATAGAGACACAGATGAAAGAACAAACATATGGATCCCAAGGGGGAAATGGGAGGTGGGAGGAATTTTGAGATTGACACTTATATACTATTGGTATATGTATACAATAGATAAATAATGAGAACCTACTGAGTAGCAAAGGGAGCTCTGCTTAATGGACTGGGGTGATCTAAATGGGAAGGAAATCCAAAAGGGAGGGGATATATGTATATATATGACTGATTCACTTTTCTATACAGTAGAAACTAACACAGGATTACAAAGCAGCTGTACTCTGCTCAGACAGTAAAGAAGCTGCCTGCAATGCAGGACACCTGGGTTCAGTCCCTGAATTGGGAAGATCCACTGCAGAAGACAACAGCCACCCACTCCAGTACTCTGGCCTGGAGAATTCCATGGACTATGTATACAGCCTGGTTGGCTACAGTCATGGGGTCACAAGGAATTAGACATGACTGAGTGACTTTCACTTCCATACTCTGCTAAAAGTTCATTAAAAATAGATTTTAAAAAAGCATACCAATACAGTGTACTAACACATATATATGGAATTTAGAAAGATGGCAATGATAACCCTGTATGTGAGACAGCAAAAGAGACGCAGATGTATAGAACAGACTTCTGGACTCTGTGGGAGAGGGCGAGGGTGGGATGATTGAAACATGTATACTATCATATAAGAAACGAATCGCCAGTCTATGTTCGATGCAGGATACAGGATGCTTGGGGCTGGTGCACTGGGATAACCCAGAGGGATGGTATGGGGAGGGAGGTGGGAGGGGGGTTCAGGAGTGGGAACTTATGTACACCCGTGGTGGATTCATGTTGATGTAGGGCAAAACCAATACAGTATTGTAAAGTTTAAAAAAATAAAAAAAATTAAATATCAAAAAAAAGAACAGTATGCTTTAAAAAAAAAAAACAACAACCCACAGATTACGAGCCCAACGGTAAAAAATAAATAAATAAATAAAAATAAAAAAGCATACCATTATTCTAGATTTCTGCTAAAAGGAAATTCTAACTCCTTAAAATGATCCACAAGATCTTGACTTATCTTTCCAGTCTTCCTGTGTTCTCTGCTAAACTATCTGGGTTTCAGAATATGCCACTTTATATCCTATCTGTGTTACTCTGTTACACTGAATGACTCTCACCCACCGTACCAGCTCCGTCTATCTTTACAATTCCTTCTCACACATTAAGATGCAGGAAACATCATGAAACCTAGTAAGAGTGAGATTTGCAACCCTTTCTATCTGCCTATGTTGAACTTGGCATGCCATATAATATGTACCTTATTTGTCTCCTATTTTCCCTTTGGACTTCTTGAGAGCAAAGTCTAGATCTTTTCATCTCTGAATCTTTAGTGGCTAGTAGGGGGCAGGGATATAGTGTGAAATTAATGGATATTTGAATGATTAAATTAATAATAACTATGTACTATTTCAATTCACATCTATAATATGCACATTTCAATGCTGAACCAGTTGGTATCATGGTCATAGGAGACTCTAAACTATAGACATGGATAAAAGACAAAAGCATGTATAAATACTTTTCTCTTAAAAGAACTAATCCAACTATTTCAATAAAATAATTAAACATAGAATCTTATAGAACAAAGCTTTAAAGAAATAAATGAAAAAAATTTTATGGTTCCTCTCAATGACATTTATTCCTGTTTTGAGCATAGCTTGGTAAAACAATTCTATCTGGCAGATTTGATTAGAACTACAGAACACAGAATTCTCTCCTTCAGCAGATAGAAGATATTATTATATTGTGTGAGTTTTCTTTACAACTTGCCTTTGCAAAAGATCTAACACTTAAAACAAGTGTATCTTTCTCTCTCTCTTTTTTTGAACTTTCCTTAAGTACAAACAGAACAGAAATTAAAAAAAAAAAAGTTAGGTTCATACAACTATAATGAATGTAATTTAAAAACTGAGTCCCAGGTATTCGTGAAGCAAATAAAGACACTGAGGAATGAACATGGAAATGACTTATGAAAAGCCAGCCTGTGAATACCAGGAACGCATGTACACCCATGGTGGATTCATGTTGATGTATGGCAAAATCAATACAGTATTGTAAAGTAAAATAAAGTAA
Source organism: Budorcas taxicolor (assembly GCF_023091745.1). Taxonomy (NCBI): domain Eukaryota; kingdom Metazoa; phylum Chordata; class Mammalia; order Artiodactyla; family Bovidae; genus Budorcas; species Budorcas taxicolor. Next base: position 15,002,486 of record NC_068934.1, on the reverse strand, counting down.
AAATAATAATAATAATAAAATAAAATAATAAATTAATTACTTCAAAAAAAAAAAAAAAGAACTGGTTATCTTAGTTCCTACTTTAGTGCTCTGCCCACTAAACCACCTTTCTCATTTACTTTATCTATTCTGAGAGTAAATTTCTTCACTGAATCGCTAGGTACTTGTGACTAAGGGATTCAGGCCAATAAAAGCAATTGATTTACACCTAATTTAAAATGGCAAGTAACCACCAGCTTTTGACATAACTTTAAATTTCAACTTTCCACCGTCATTTTTGTGATGGTAAATAAAAAGACAAATGGAGAAAAGATGGATAACTTTTGACAAAATGAAGAAAGATGTGATGTCAATTTGAGAGTATGGTGGTCAACTTGTGCTTTGTCTCATGGAAGAGATTAACCTCTCTTGCAGAAAAGATGAAGGAAACCCACTTCATTTTAGTATTCCATTAAGTGTGAAATCTAGGGTCCATTAAAGTCAGAAAACTGTTGGTGGTTGTGGTGGTGGTAGTTTTGAGTGGCAGGGAAAAAAAGAGCAGTAGGGAACAATAGATAGATCCATTTGGTCTAATAAAGCCACAACAAATGAATTTCTATGATAGGGACATATGTATGATTGCCTTCCAGATGTGAAAATGAGACAGAGTTCCATGAGAATGAAAATATTTGGATAAAAGATTTAACAGTAAATTCCCAGACCCTTTCTTTTGAAAAATTGCAAGTCTGTATATCCTCTATCACTGGTTTTATTTGGGTTAAAAAAAAATAGAATAAATTCTAAAATTTAAAAGCAAATGTATTCTAAGCAGAGCACCATAGACTTTAAGAAAAAAAAATAGAATTTTCAATAGAAGGCGAAATGGCATTGCTTTGTTGAAATAGGATAAGAAAACCAAAAAATTAAAAAGAGGTTTAAAAATAACACAATATTTTTCTACTTTCAAAAAATTTCTTAGAAAAATAGGCAACAGCATTAAACTAATTTGAAAAAGAGTACAAAAAATGTAAAATTGTATTATCAGTGTACAAAAATACAATGTAAAGCTATAAGAACTTTAGTCAATAGTTCAAAGAAAGATTAAGTCTCTTGAGAATACAAAACAAAAATGTGACAAAGATTAAAGTCATGAGAGAGATAGATATAGGAACTAATAATAATAATAATATCAAATGTTGAGATCTTAGGATTTCAGGACAAATGAAATTTTGTAATAAACAGTGACAAAGTTGAAGAAATCTCTCAGGAAGTAAACATATGAGTATCTTAAAATTTTTAAGGCAAAACTGAAGAGACATGTTCAGAACCCAGATGAATTTCAAAAACAAATAAAGGTTGACTTTCAGTGATAAAGATTTAAAAAGACCCAAACATTAAAACAGTATCCAAAAGTATCTGGAATTGTACGGATTCAATCATCCCTAAGACAATAAATGGACTTCCATACTGGATCAGATGGTAGAGGATCTTCTAAATCCTCAAGCCTCTCATTAGGAGAGTGTCTTTAATTCTCATTTATCTAATCATTAATATACATATTTATTATAGGAAACACTTCTTAGAAGTAGAGAAACATGCTCGTGTACATGTGTATGCATGTGTTATGTATATATACAAATACACACACACACACACACACACACACACATATTTAAAGCAACTCCAAAGCATGTTAACCTTGCATACTTTCTAGTGTGTGGTACCTAAGCCACGGTTATGTTCTTCTGTGTGTATGTGTGTGTGATTGAATCTTAATGACTAATCAATCGATGTGATGTAAAAAAGCCCAGGTCTTTTTCTTCAATTGTGATCTACTCTTAAAGGCCTGACCAGCTCTGGAGCTCCTCATGGGAACTGCTAATACATCTGTTGCAACACCCTCATTCAACCAGTCCTGAATCCCTTACTCCTGATGTGGTATCCATGGGACATTTCACTCCCACTTCCACCCAAGAACAAACAAACAAATCAATCTACCTTAAACAAATCTCTTGCTCATAATGTTTCCTGAAAGAACAAAAATCTAAAGCAGGAAGAAAGCATCCTACTGTGCTACTGATGAAACTACTCTTGCAAGGTATAGATGAGATGCAGCATGCTCACAACCCTGCTTGAAAACAACACTCAGGTTGAATATAGCTCACAAAGTGTTCTTTATAATATCTTTAGTCATCACAGTAGTTTTACTTTCTTCAGTATCTTTCAAAGAAAGATAAATCAAAATTCAGTTCAGTTCAGTTGCTCAGTCATGTCCGACTCTTTGTGACCCCATGAATCACAGCATGCCAGGCCTCCCTGTCCATCACCAACTCCCAGAGTCCACCCAAACTCATGTCCATCAAGTCGGTGATGCCATCCAGTCATCTCATCCTCTGTCGTCCCCTTCTCCTCCTGCCCCTAATCCCTCCAAGCATCAGGGTCTTTACCAATGAGTCAACTCTTCACATGAGGTGGCCAAAGTATTGGAGTTTCAGCTTCAGCATCAGTCCTTCCAATGAACACCCAGGACTGGTCTCCTTTAGGATGGACTGGTTAGATCTCCAATTAGGTATAATTAAATTCGGATATGACTATAAATGCATATGAGTATATCTTCCACAAGAAAGAGAAGTGGATGGGAGGTTTCAAGTTTGAAAATACCAACTCTTTTGTTTCATAATGATGCAAGTGGAAGCTGCTGGCCCAAAATAAACCTATTTCAATTTCCAATGAATTGACTTGAAGTCCTTTCATAAACACTTTTAGGTATTTTTCTCATCTTCAAACAAAATTCAGAAAAGTATCCATAGTCATAGGAGGAGAAAATGAAGCTTGAAGAGCTTAAACAACTGAATCAAAGCCCCAAAGCATCAAGTGATGAGACTGGGATTTGAACTAGCACAGTTGATTTCAAAGTCTTAATTATTTGACCTCTTTCATGAAATCACTGTTCCAAACTATGATTTAGAGATCACTTAATTTACTGGGAGAATGGAGGAATCCAAACATCAGTATCTGCACTCATAAATGATTACTTTCCTCGAGGAATCAAGATGAACATATGGTATGCATGAAAGCCTGTATTAAGACATCTGGGTTCAAACTTGGACTTTTCCTCTAAATGGCTGGGTAACTTTGGCTGTTGTTTGACCCCTCCAAATTTCACTTGATTTCTTTCACCTAAATATTTAGCAATAATATGCTGCCAGCCTTTATGTGGGAATAAAATGTGGTGATAAATTAAAGTGCTTAGCACAGTACTTGGCACACAGTAAGCACTCAGTAAATGGGAACTATTACCATTTTAACTTGTCTAGATAAAACATGTGAAAGAACAATATTGAAAGATTATTTGATTTTCTGTTTTTGATATGGGATAATATGACATTGTAAATCTAAAAAACTGACAAGGTATTTCAAGGTCAAACATTTAACAATAACTAATTAATTATATTTTCCTCTTAGTGAATCATTATTGGAAGAAATCATTAGGTGACCTTTTTTGGTTACAGCAATCCAATAAAAAATACATTAGCCAGTGTTTCAGGAACATTAGTCTAATGTGCTTTTAGAGATCACCTTCTCTGAGCAGTATAATAAGTTTGTGTGAAAAGCATAAAGCATGTAATATATAATAAGATTTGGACTTTAATGAACCATCTTGGCAAACTGACTGGTACAATAATTCAAAGGTGAGCTTTCCTTAATTAATGAATTAAAAAAGCCAAGAGCATGCCCTAAATGCTACACTTGATTATGCTTTCACTTATTTTCCTTTTTTAATCATATACCCCTGATTTGTTTAGTAATATGAAGTAAATCCTAAGTGACCTTGGCTATGAAAATCATAGGGAAGAGCTGAAACTTACAAAGAGATGGCATGAGTAGCAAGTTGTATAGCTTCCAAAGCATAGTTTTTATCCTTAAAAATATTAGCAAATTTAACTTATATTTAATTTTGAATCAGCTCAGGTATTTTTCTGAAACTACTCCCTACCAGATGTTTAGTACAAAATGGGTACTACTAAGCCACTGAGTCAGAATTAGATAAACATTCACATGGAAATATTTCAAGAGCATAGACCAGTAGATCATTTCAAATAGTAACTTCATCTCTGTTAATCCTATAGACTTTGAAAAAGAGTTATGACAGTTTATTGTATTGCATATCTAACTATCCTATAAGGTAATAAGCTTCCTAACAGTAGAAACTTCTCAGAACTGCATGATATTTATGACGTTCAGCAAATGCCTAGGAAATTGTCTTAGAATGCAATGAATGTGTGATTGCTGAAGAAATGACTAAATGAATGAGAAAGTGATAAATAGCAAGTAAACATCTTCATTTACGTTAAAAGTTTCCTATTAATATATCATTATTTATGTAGCTATGGCCAGAAGTTAGTTATGTAAATATAATATTTCAACAGATCTAAAGTGCCATGAGTTATAACAAGAACTGTTCTTTTATATGAAATTAAGAAAGAAAATAAAAACACCATTAATTTATCTGTGATATGTCCTCATTACTAAGACACAGCCTATTTTCAGTGATATAAAATTTGTATTAAAATTTTACAATTAATATTATTTTATTTTTTAAATAATTTTATGTGAATAATCTTTAAAGTTTATTAAAGTGTTGACTTTAGAAAATGTACAACATAAAAGTTGTGAATGAAGTTTTATTTGGGGGAAATTGGGGACTGCAGTCCAGGAGACAATATTGCAAATTGCTCTGAGAAGCTGCTCAAAGGAGGCAAGGAGAGGGGCTAGGATACGTAAGAATTGCAACAATGGACAGGCAGTCCTGAGGGAGTTAACTTAGACAGGTTGATAAGGAGTCCAAGCCTAAGGCCCCTTTAGGAAGGAGGTGAAGATTTTTTCTTTTTTTTTTTAACATTCTTTTACCTTAGACACATAGGCCTAAGTATGGCAGGCAGCAGTATCTCTTGTTCAAGAACATGCTTTTCTGTGCTCGGAATGTATGCTATGGGAGGTCTGGGTAAATGTTGCACAGCCTTGAGCTTTGGGTTAACCTGTTCCTTCTGACTAATCTCATTCTGATGTCATCCCAGGATGTATGTTACAGAAAAGGGCCTGGAGGAAATTTTCACAGCCTTGAGGTATTTCTTTTTCTATTCTCAGCAGCTAGCAGAAAAGTATATAATGCCCTGCTTAAAACTAGCCAGGTGGATAGTCTTTCTACCCTCTTCCGATGTCTATGTCAGAAGCTTTTTTCTGTCACTATCACTTTAATAAAATTCTACTACACAAAGCTCTGAGTGACTGAGACTGTCTTTGGTCTTGGAGTTAAATCTTCTCCTTCAGAGACCACGAATCTGGTAAAACACCGCACAATTTCATCTATCATCTTGGGGGCGCATCTGGGATCACAAGACAAGGTGTAAGCTATCAGTCAGAACATCATAAGATTATTGTTAAAGAATCCCGATATGTCAAGTTAAGGAACTTAGCACTTTTCTATGTATGAGAAGATCCATGAGTCTGGATCCACTAAAATCATTCATTTGATATTGCTCCTCACCTATCTGGGGCCAGTATTCTGTGTTTGCACATCCTGAATGTCCTCAGGACTCACCATGGGGAGTGGCTGCAGTCTGATGACTGCTAGATGGCAGGTTTTCTTCTCCTTCCAAGTTCCTTCAGGGTTCACCAGCTCGCCATCCATGGCGGCTGCAATTGTTGATGACTATGGCATCCTTTGTTTACTGATATGGCAGGAAATATTCTATTGTAAAAAATTATTTAACACCCCTTGAAGAGGAAAAATTAGTTGAATAAAGCCACTGAGGAAAGTATAGATAAATCTATGCTATTCAAATATATATATATATATATATATTTTTAGGGAGCTAATTCAGCCAAGCTGAAGATCTAAAACTTTTCTGCAAGAAATTGAGCTTTCTGTTATACTTAGACTCAAAAACTGTTAGAACAGTACTATTTTTCTAGGGTTGTTGTAAGGAGCTACAGCATGGAAACAACAAATGTAATAGCTATTTCAACACTCCCCCCCTCTCCTCCCGCCACGAGATATTGTACTTACTATGTAATAGAAAGGATTTAGTTCTAGAAAGAAGACTATAAATTTCAGTATGTTTAAGTTAATTTACATCTGGTACAACTAATGATAGCTATAACTTTTAAACTTTCACTGTTTCCTAAGCTAACCATGCTGCATTGCTTTCCCAACTGTATAAATCATATAAACATAGATAGTCATAGAGTTACAGCTTATGCCTTCTATTTTAACGTAAATAAAGAGAGATGAACACATATTAGAAAGATTCATCTTTTTGGAACTCTGGTGTCAGGAAACCAATTAATTTGAGGCTCTGGAGAATTGAACGTGCCTTGTGACTTTCAGCCTTAGCTTAACAAAACCAGATAACAACATGATAAGCCACCAACTATTTTAAATATTATGGAGCTAATTTAGTTCATTATATTGGAATAAATAAATGTCCAAGGCATTGCCTTATTTTCTTTTATATAAAGTGGGGCTTCTTCTAAAGGGAGGCATTCTGGTTTCACCCATTTTCTTCTTGAAGAGGGGATTTATTTTATGTCTATACCCTTTCATGATAAACCTCAGACTAACTAGAGATTGAGTTAATAGTTTTGCACAACCTTCTAGAATCTTCATATCCCTTATCTGTAATAAAAGAACACCTGCCCACCTCCATGTAATATGCTGAAAATGAAACGAGGTTGAGAGATCTGTCAGGCACGGGCTCCTGCCTCTCTCTAGCTTCCCTGTTAGCTGACAGTTAACAATGGTAACAGTGTTATAACTGAACCTTCACAACTTTAGATTGCAAGGAGATCAAAACCAGTCAATTCTAAAGGAAATCAACCCTGAATATTCATTGGAAGGACTGATGCTGAAGCTGAAGCTCCAATACTTTGACCGCTTGATGCAAAGAGCTGACACATTGGAAAAGACCCTGATGCAGGGAAAGATTGCAGGCAAAAGGAGAAGAGAGCAGCAGAGGATGAGATGGTTAGATAGCATCACTGATTCAATGGGCATGAACTTGAGCAAACTCTGAGAAGTAGTGGAGGACAGAGTATTGCAGTAGGTGGGGTTGCAAAGACTCGGGCATGACTTAGCAAATAAACAACATAATAACACAGCTTTAGGTCATGATATGGTTCCTCCTGAAAGTATCAACTAAACTGCCTAACTATAAAAATTATAAAAATCATAAGATTTTAATGAAGGGATGCATTTTTTAATCTCTATGTCCTCCAGAGCCCTTTGGAGTGGGGCTCTCCTGTCTCTTGCCAGGCTAGTTCACATCTTTCCAACATCCATAGAACACAATGTTGCTATCCTCATTGAACAGAGGCTGAGATATGCATGGCTCATCTCTTTGTGGATCTGGTTAAACTGCTTTACAAAGAATTGGCCATACTCATTCTGTATATTCAGAGATCGTAAGCTTTCTTATACCTCCTCTCCCTATGGGGGTAAATACACCCAAGCTCAAACTGCCTAGACCACACTAAGACCACACTAAGAATTGTCTAGACCACACTAAGAATTGTCTAGACCACACTAAGAATTGCCAGTTTCTTCCACTTGAATGTAGGTTAGCTTAGTACCCTGACAATGCTTGTTTATGATTGCCTGGTAGTATTTTTGTGATGATCAAATGAGTCGATAGACACAAAATGGTTTGAAAAGTGTTTAGCCCTAGGATGCTTTTAGTAACTATTGACTAACATTACTATTGTCATTATCATTGTTGATAAATGGACCTTTGAGTAGCCACCATATCTCAGGCTTTTTAGATTGGATGGATCAGGAAGAAAGAGTCTCATTTTGCCTTCTAAATGCAAATTTATCTAATAATAAGCTTTGCTAACATCACTAGCAAATTATTTCTCATTTGTCTTTTGTCCTAATGAAGATGATTTATTGGCCTGGAATCTAAGTATAGGTGGATGGTAGAATGTTCAGACACCAAAAACTCTAAGAAGTCTTAACCAGTGTGATTATTTTTTAATTCCTAATAAATATTTGAAAAAAAAAAAAAAACAAACCCTAGATTTTATCAGCAACTAACAATTGCTACTGCCCCGAATAAACAATCGATACTCTGAGACTGTGGTCTTATATTCTATGGATTACATATTTGTATATACAACAATAGATAGCTCCATATGCATAACAATGAAAGTTGCGGGGAGGCATGAGGAAAGAAATTTTCATTTGAAATAAGAATCTAGGATAAGTGTCTACTTTACTAGTGGTGTGGCTTAAGCAAACTATTTAATATTGCCAAATCTCAGTTTACCTATATGCAACATAAAATAAATATCAGCTGCTCTTCTTGCCTTTAAATTGTGCTTTCAATTTGATACCTCCAAAGAAGTAATACCTAAGAAAGTCTTTTGTATGCAGAAAAGTAGCATGCATATGCATTATTAACTGTAAACTAATATGACAAACACTGAAGTTAAACTTTTATAGATTGTGTTGCACTGAGGGTGCAGACATCTGTCTCTTCCCCAAACACTAATCCCATTTGTAGTACATAATTGCACAACTTGGAAAGAAAAATGTTATGATAATCCCAGGCGGTTCCCATTCACCTTCACGAGTTGTTTCTACACTTGCCCCAGAAAATGAATTGTTAATGTGTGTGCTACAAATAATGGCATAAATAATGACCGTGCCAAAGAAACAATCAGCGATTATCCATGCACATTTTATAATAGTCAGTTCCAAGTGCAAAATGTTTGGCAACTTAAAGGAAAAAGTTGAACTTGTTAATTTTCTAGCAGGAAGGTTAAGTAGAGAGGAAGCAATTCAAACATATGTGAGCAGCCGGGCTCCCTGGCACTTGAAATCCCTCAACAGCTGGTGGAGAGGGCCTACTGTTGGGGATGCATAAGGGCTGAAGGGGATGCGAAGAAGAGGAATGGGCAAGAGAAGACATTGCAGATGTTTTCTTGCAGATTTGTTCTATGTTACTGTCAAAAACTTTTCCAATTAGGATCAAAACTTCTGTAATGGTATAGACAATGATTTCTGAAAACCTATATCATATTAGAAATTATTACATGTATATGTTATTATTATTACATGTATATGTTATTATTACATGTATATGTACTCATCTCATTTAATCTCCACAAACCACGAAGACAGAAAGATGATACTCATTCTGTAATTTGTATGAATGGAATTTAGGAGTTTTAAGTGATTTAATCAATGTCAGTGATAGGATCAGTATTCCAATCTGTGTCTGTCTGGCTCTGAAGCCTCCATTCTTTATATTGTAAGCGGTTGACAACTTTTTTGGCACTGGGGACAGTTTTCGTGGAAGGAAATTTTTCCACGGGTTGGGAGTAGGGTATGGTTTGGGGAGGATTCAAGCACATTACATTTAGTGTGCACTTTATTTCTATTATTATTACATCAGCTCTACCTCAGATTATCAGGCATTAGAGCCTGGAGGTTGGGCACCCCTGTTTCATGGCACTCCACTCTCTCTTCAGACCAGGCATATGAAGAAAGGGCCAAGGTGAAGGTGAAAGTCACTCAGTTGTATTCAACTCTTTGCAACCCCATGGACTATATAGTACATGGAATTCTCCAGGCCAAAATACTGGAGTGGGTAGACTTTCCCTTCTCCAGGGGATCTTCCCAACCCAGGGATCGAACCCAGGTCTCCTGCATTACAGGCAGATTCTTTACCAGCTGAGCCACAAGGGAAGCCCAAGAATACTGGAGGGAGTAGCCTATCCCTTCTCCAGAGGCTCTTCCGAACCCAGGAATCAAACCGGGGTCTCCTGCATTACACATGGATTCTTTAACAACCGAGCTATCAGGGAAGCCCAGAAAAGGCCAAGGAGATCTTCAAATGAATAAGGTTTCCACACTTGGTATCACACACCTTCATGGCAACCAAAGAGAGGCATTCTGTTCTATATCAAATTTTAACATTAGGCCACAAAAGAGACACAGATGTGTAGAACAGTCTTTTGGACTTTGTGGGAGAGGGCGAGGGTGGGATGATATGGGAGAATGGCATTGGAACTTGTATATTATCACATATGAAACGAATCGCCAGTCTAGGTTCGATTCATGATAGGGGGTGCTTGGGGCTGGTGCACTGGGATGACCCAGAGGGATGGGATGGGAAGGGAGGTGGGAGGGGGGTTCAGGATGGGGAACACATATACACCCATGGCGGGTTCATGTCAATGTATGGCAAAACCAATACAATATTGTAAAGTAAAAAAATAAATACATTAAAAATTTAGACCGCGTGACCATCGCAGTAACAATTTCACATAGTTCAAGTTCATATACGCACAAACACTTCATCTCTATGCTCCAACCTAAAGTGAATCCTCTCTACTTTGACCGTCTAGCCACACTTCAGTCTTTTACTCTACTGTCCAAGTTCCAAAAATCCTTTTAATCCATTCAGACTCAGCTCAAATGTCACCTCCTTTAACCAATTCCTCAACTCCTTTCATAGAAAAAAACTCTCAATGACCTTGAACAGGAAATTATTTCTGTGTGCTCTTAAGATTCTTCATCTGAAGCCTTCTCAGAGCATTTTTTACTTTAATTATATTAATATTTTGGGTCCATATTTCATAATAGAATATTGTAATCTCAAGGGGATAGACCAGGTGTTCATATTTTAATTCTTTAAGACAGGAACTATAGTATTCAATAAATGTATATACAAATAATGATGCCAAATATAAACTATACATACCTATATCTTATCAACTTTCACATTGCTTTGAAGATTGACTCTAGCACTAAAGTACGGGGACCTTGCCTCATACAGATCTTCAAAGCACCCAAATCTCTTCTAGAGCCAAGCACTTAGGCGGTGCTCATTGGATGCACATTCCATATACAGTGGGCTCCCATGCCCAACTGGAGTTTCAACTGCACCCAGTAACTAGGATGGATGTAGCTTTTGTTTCTGTTCATCAGTTTCATGTGTAGTTTGGGGCCATGCTCGGCTTCCATAGCTCTTACAGTAAAATTTGGTTCACCAGTTCATTCTCCAATAAAGTGCTTTATGCACAAATGGCAGTGATCCTGTTTCCTTGTGAAAAGAACTCTTGGGATTTACTCTCTGAATATCTGTCACATACAACATAAAGCAGAGTATATGTATGTATGTATTATATGTATCACATTTTAGATTACATCCCTAATATTTATCTTATAGCTGAACATTTTTACCCTTTGACTGCTTTCATCCAGTTCCACCTCCCCAACCCCTATGCCTTAGATAAGTCTTTTGGACTCTGTGGGAGAGGGAGAGGGTGGGAATAATTGGGGAAAATGGCATTGAAATATGTATAATATCATATATGAAACAAACCGCCAGTCCAGGTTCAATGCAGGATACAGGATGCATGGGGCTGGTGCACTGGGATGACCCAGAGGGATGATACAGGGAGGGAGGTGGGAGGGCATTCAGGATGGGGAACATGTGTACACCCGTGTGAGATTCATGTTGATGTATGGCAAAACCAATACAATATTGCAAAGTAATTAGCCTCCAGTTAAAATAAACAAATTTTTTTAAAAACCCACAAATCTGATTTCTTTTTCTATGAGTTTGTTTGGTTGATTGGTTGGTTTTGAGGTATAATTGATCTGTAACACTATGTTAATTCCTGTTATACAATATAGACAATATAGTGATTCCATATGTCTATAGATTTCACAATGATGACCAAAGTAAGTTTAGTTTCCATCTGTCACCATAGTTATTAACTATAGTTATTGACTACATTCCTCCCACTGCACACTTCATTCTAATAATGATTCATTTATCTTGCAGCTGAAAGTCTGTACCGCTTAAATTCCCTCACCTATTTCTTTCCTCCCCTCCATTTCCTACCCTCAAGGCAACCACCTGTTTACCTTCTCTATGAATCACTTTCTGTTTTGGTTACATTTGTTCACTTGTTAGGTTTTGTCTACTCAGATCCTTTCCCCATTTTTTAATTAAGTTATTAGTTTATTTGAGATTGACGTGTACAAGTTCTTTGTACATTTTGGATGTGTGCATGTGTGCTAGGTTGTTCAGTCGTGTCCCACTCTGCGGCCGCATGGACAGTGGCCCACCAGGCTCCTATGTCCATGGAATTTTTCAGGCAAGGGTACTGGAGTGGGCTACCATTTTCCTCCTCCAAGAGAATCTTCCTGACCCAGGGATGGAACTGTCTCTTGAGTCTCCTGCATTGGCAGGTAGATTCTTTACCACTAGTGACACGTGGGACCCCCATATTTTGGATATTAACCCCCTATTGGATATATCACTTGCAAATATGTTATCTCATTAAACAGGCAGACTTTTCATTTTATTGATAGTTTCCTTTGCTATGAAAGAAACTTTTTAGTTTGATGGAGAGTTCAGGCAAACTAAAACTACAAGAATTTATCACTGCAAAACTAGCTTCACAAGAAATGTTAAAAGGGCTACTATAAGTAGAGCAGCAAAGGCCATAAATACTGAAATATGAAAATTCCCAAAGGAAAAATCTCATGTGTAAAGGCAAATAATACAGTAAAGTTAGTGTATCAGCCACTTATATAAAGTTAGTAGTAAGGTTAAAAGACAAAAGTAGTAAAATCATCTGTATCTGCAATAAGTAGTTGGATACATAAAACCTAAAGATGCAAAATATGACAAAAAACTATAAACCAAGAGGGAGTAAAAATGCAGGATTGTTAAAATGCTTCACACTTAAGATACTGGCAATTTAAGAGTGGCATGAGGCTTATCTTCATGGGATTCTTTTGTTTTATCGTGTTCACCATCACCTTGAACCAGCTCGTCTGACAGCATTGTGAAATTGACGTTGAAAAACTCAATTACAGACCTGAGTGGCAACATCTTACAGGTATGAGACAATGTCTTTCAGTATGTGGCTTATGTGCTAAATCAAAGACCAAGAATTCCAGACCTATGGAGAAAGTTAATGGATAGATCATTAAAGCTTATGATTCTAGATACTGAAGGAATATACACATTAGTTCTTGTTTCCAAGAGACCAGCTTCAGATTCCTAGGTCAGAGATAAGATTACCCTGACTTGGAGAATCTAGATGACCACAATGTAGGATGAACGTATTCCTTACTCAAAAAATAAAACAAAACTGTCCTGCTAGGTATTTTGTGAATATCCTGCGAGGTGGGGAAACTGGCTGGCATAGACTTTGTTGCACTTGTTCAACTACTTATATTCAATATATGCTATGTTTTTGCTGTTCAGTTGCCAAGTCATGTCCAACTCTTTGTGACCCCTTGGACTGCAGTCAGTGTATGCTATATATGATTTGTTTGTTAAATGTGCCTTGTCAATGCGTATCACAAATTCTTACAGGAAAGTAATAATTAAAAGTGAGAGACTTAAAGCATGATTTTTCTATGAAATAGAGAGGTACCCACCAGGGCCTGCAATTTACTCCATTTTAGGACATCTCTGAAGTCCTAAAACACAGAGAAAAAAATTCAGTCCTAAAACACACACAGTACTTACACTTGGATTCTGCCACCTACGAGCTCTGTGACTTCAGGCAAGGTACTCAACTGCCCTAAGTCTCAGTTTTCTGGCCCATATAATGGCATGATAATACTGATCTGTTGCAGTACATCAAGGGAACTGCATTTGAAAATGTTGCAAAATTTGGACTCTGAAATTCTTGCTTGCTGCACACTAAAGTACTCAGTAATATGGTAGCAGTAGCTATAATTATTTTATCAGACATCCACGTTTACAAATTAAATGCTGTCATGATTTGTTACATTTGGAATGGAAAGCACACTAATTATATACCAGCATTTTTTTAACCTATGAACAAAAACAGAAAGTGACAAGTAACTGCTCAAAACTATGCATATAGGTATCACAGATTCTTCAGAAAGACTGCCTCTTTCTTTTCAACTTGCAAACAAAGGTAATCTGTTTTCCAAATGTTTTGCCTCTTTCCCCCATCTTTAGCAGTGCCTTATTTACCTGTGTTCTAATGACTTTCTGCTGCTTTTTTCATCAGGTTGTCGCATCTGGAAAAAGAACATATGTACTGCAGGCCCTAATTAAGGCTAACAAAAATACCTCTCACTTCCTGTTTAATCCAATCTGCCAGCAATCAAGAGAAACAACTCCACAATGGCAGACTCACCACAGCTTGGCTGCCTTGCTGACACAGGGTATGGTACCCATATCAAGCGTGAAACCAAAATGATACCAGATGAGAATGAAAAATGACAGTCTCTTACATAATGCATTGCACTTCCTAATAGCAAACAGTAAGCAAGCGTTTAGGAAAGCCACAGAAAAAATATTAGGGAGAAATTGGAAAAATAAAGTCCTTTGAAAGTAAGAAAATGGGTAACTTCCTGTTAGGTCACTTCCTACTTCTGATCCCTCCAGACAGCTCTCCAATTAAATCCAACTTGAAGGGAGATTATTTAATTTGACTGATTGATGTCCTGTTTTACCAAGAAATGAGTTAAGATGCTTAATATGGCTTTTCTGATCCCGCTTCTGCTCTCAGAGGTTTTATTTTGAGTCAATGGTTGGACATAAACTATGGTTTTTTTTGTGTTTCATGAGGACTGTTTAGTCAATTGTGTACTTCTCAGAACCAACTTTGAGACTCAGATTCAGCAAGTTACTTTGTCTGCACCTCTTGGCTTCCCTAAAAATCCAGCCATCCCATGCTTCCCTGTGGCTGGTAGGTCCCTGGAATGGCATCTGCTAGGCAACCACGGAGACAGAGGCAATGGTTTCTCAAGAGGGGCTGCCGGGATAGTTCCTACCTCCCCATGGGCATGTGTCCTTGCCCTTTACCTGCCACTCGGTTTTATTCTTCTTTACTATTTTTCAACCCTCCTCCCTAAAAATCAGAGGAATTCCCTGTGGCAGGATGACTGTGGTCTTTTCCTAGATGCTTCATGCTCTTCATCACTGAGGGTAGAGGGAAACAGGATGGGTGTTGGATCCAGACAGACCTTTGCTCACCTCTGTCTTCCTGTATTCTTTTCTGTGTGTTCCTGGGAAACTCCCATTTCTTTCAGTCTCTACGGCATCATATTAGCTTTTGTTTAGGTTTAAAACATTATATAATACTCTAGAATGGTTGGAGAAGGCAATGGCAACCCACTTACTACTCTTGCCTGGCAAATCCCATGGACGGAGGAGCCTGGTGGGCTGCAGTCCATGGGGTCACTGGGAGTCGGACACGACTGAGCGACTTCACTTTCACTTTTCACTTTCATGCATTGGAGAAGGAAATGGCAACCCACTCCAGTGTTCTTGCCTGGAGAATCCCAGGGACGGAGGAGGCTGATGGGCTGCCGTCTCTGGGGTCACACAGAGTCGGACAGGACTGAAGCGACTTAGCAGCAGCAGCAGCAGAATGGTTGGGGATTAAGTGATAAAACATGATTATAATACCTTTAAGGCCAGATATATAGTAGGCACATAACATATATTTTCCTTGATTTCTTTCAAATTATATTTAATTGTGTGAAATGGTAGTCATATCATTTAGCCATCTTCGAACCTGACCAGTAATCACAACCTCCGAAAGGGCAAGACTCCTGGTTCCTAATTTGCGTTCAACTATCCATGACACTTAGCTGCAACGGACTAAAGCCCTGCTGCTCTATCCATGGTTATGAATCTACCGACCTGGTCACATCCATTTGCACCAAAGAAAAGGCAAAGTTGTAGCCCCCAAAACAATGTCAGAGCACATTAATTTGAAGCTAGAAAATTCCTAAGTCATTGAGCATCTTTGAGGGGCTCTACTTTTTAATTGTCATAATTATAAGACAATATTAAATTACTTTCAAGTGCAAACCATGGCTTTTTGATATTCTTATACGTTATAAACTGATCATCATTGAAGCGAGACCAATTGCCATCCATCACCATAGCAAGTTGTCATAATATTACTGACCATGTTTACTAGATGGACAAAATTTACGTAACTTGTAAGTGAAAGTTTGTACCTCATGATCCCCTGCACTTATTTTGTCCATCCCCCTGCCCTCTCTGGAAACTACTAATTTGTTCACTGTATTGGTTTTGTTTTATGGCAATGACTCGAAAGACAAGAAACAAGTGTTGGTGAGGGTATGAAGGAAGGGGAACACTCCTGCACTGTTGGTGGAATGCACACTGGTGCAGTCACTTTGAAAAACCAGTATGAGATTTCCTCAAAAAGCTAAAAATAGAACTACCATATAATCTGGCCATTCCATTACTGGATATTTACCCAAAGAAACCAAACACTAATTCCAAAAGATATATGTATCTCTACATTCCCTGCAGCCCTGTTTACAATAGCTAAGACATGGAGGCAAACGAAGTGTCCTGCAATAGATGAATGGATCAAGAAGGTATAGCATACATAAGCAGTGGAATATCTGTGGTGGGTGTTTGATCACTAAATTGTGTCCAACTCTTTGTAACCCCATGGACTGTAACCTGGCAGGCTCCTCTATCCATGGAATTTCCCAGGCAAGGATACTGGAGTGGGTTGCCATTTCCTTCTCCAGGGGATCTTCCTGACCGAAGGATCAAATCTGTATCTCCTGAACTGGCAGGTAGATTCTTTACCCTCAAGCCATCAGGGAAACCTGTAATGGAATATTACTCAGTCCTAAAACAAAATAATGAAATATAGCGATTTGCAGCAATATCAATGGACTTGGTAGGTACCATACTAAATTAATTGTCAAATGGAGAAAAACAAGTACGTGTGGTTTTACTTATATGTGGAATCTGAAAAACAAATGACCAAACAGAACAAAACAGATTCAATCTACTTTGTGCTTAGAATAAAGGTCATCCTCCTGGGCATCTTACAAGGGCCTGTTAATTACCTGCTTCTCACAGACCTCTTTCTGTTCATCTTCAACCAGAGCCCGCAGCTCTGAGTCACTCACATCCACTACAACCTTTCATCTGCATCTGTATTTATTTCTCACTACACCACCCTTCCCATCTTCTTGCCTTCTCATTTCTTGCAAGACTCAAATCTAAGATACATTCAGTTCAGTTCAGTTCAGTCGCTCAGTCGTGTCCAACTCTTTGTGACCCCATGAATTGCAGCACGCCAGGCCTCCCTATCCATCACCAACTCGTGGAGTTCACTCAGACTCACATCCATCGAGTCAGTGATGCCATCCAGCCATCTCATCCTCTGTCGTCCCCTTCTAAAAATTATTCATTAGAAATTCTTTAAGAACAGAAGATGATATTCTGGCCTAGCACCAGACTTATCATACGATGGACAATTAGTATTTGTATACTGAGCAAACCAGGTAGACAGCTACACAGATATTTAAACTCCTCTTATCCAAAGCTGTACTGCCAGGTACGTGAAAAGGATGGAGCCACACAGGGTGACAGAGACTCATGCACTCGGTTATCTTTATAGGAAAGGCAACAACTTTTGATTTCATTCACAGCAACAAATTTAATATTTATTCTTTCAGTGAACTCCAGGAGATGATGAAAGATGGGGAAGCATGATGTGCCACAGTTCATGTGGCCACAAATAGTTGGACATGACTCAGCAACTGAACAACAACAATTTGCAAGGCAATGTTCTAGGAGGTATATATACATTATCTTATATAATCAGGATTAAAATTCTATAAGGTAAGTATCGGTATACTTAGAGGGACTGGTGGGTTATCAATGTACAACTCTAGAGGCTGATAAAGTTGGAAAAAGAATCAAGTCTCTATAAAGCCAAAGCCCAAGCTATCAATGACCTGCTCTTCTGTCCAACAGTGCCCCTATGGATGATAACTTCCTTCCAGACTGTCACTTGTAGAGTAATAATAATATTAATGCTCTTAAAGGGATACTCGAACAGTTAATAGAAATGGCAACAGCAAATGACCGAAACATTCCTGGGGAGAATTTTAAACTTCCAAACACCTGGTACAATGTGCCCAAACACACACGTGGGG
This sequence comes from Budorcas taxicolor, assembly GCF_023091745.1. Taxonomy (NCBI): domain Eukaryota; kingdom Metazoa; phylum Chordata; class Mammalia; order Artiodactyla; family Bovidae; genus Budorcas; species Budorcas taxicolor. Next base: position 14,984,491 of record NC_068934.1, on the reverse strand, counting down.
GAAAGCTTGCAGCACGGTCATATTGTGCACCATCAGACTGCTGTGCATTGTGATGCTTTGGAAAGGTGAGAACAGATAATGCCTATCGTATTTAATCACCATGATAACTTTATAATGTGGGGCATTAAATTTCATTGATTAGCAAATTAACTCATTCAGTAATGGTTAGACAATTTTTCAAAATTTAATTTCTGCCTTGTTCTAGCTGCTGTTGAAATAAACAAAATTTTATATCATTCCCCTCTCTTGCTTCAGTTCTTGTATCAAGGTAGTGGTGAAACAGGGATTAATGTCTCGTGTTACACAGGCACTTCAAAAGCTGTTATCACCATGCCCTTCATGGTCTGGCCCTTTGATTAGTTGGTATGGTGGCTGGAAATTTGAGAAGGACAGGGTTGTCATTCAACCAGTGAGAAGAGGGTTGGCACCCCATAACCTGGGAACACTGAATGTTATGAGTTCTTAGAAGTGCTCTCTGGGTATCATTCAGCACCCATGAAAGTAGAAACTTGAGGCACATTGATTCCACAGGTGTTTTTAGAGACTGGGACTCAATAAGCCCAGCATAGGACTCCTACGTCCAGCATAGGAGAATGAAACAACACGTCTTTCAATGATTGATATGGGCTAGTGAGCCCAAACAGTGGCACCATGATTAATTTAAAACCAAGGATACTTCTTTAGTTATTCTGAACTGTCAGAGCACAAAGATTCCTGAATGATCTTTCAGAAAAGAAAAAAAACAAAACAACTTTTTGATCCTTCTCAAAAAATTAGATAACTGATGTTAGATTTCCAGGCAACTCTAAAATCTAGAAATTACTCCTCATACAATTGGGTACAGGGCAAAGATAAGTTGGTCATTTTTTGCAACCTGAGTGTCTTGATATATAGTTATGTTCATTAAACACTTATTTGACAAATCTATATTAGTCACCAGGCTTCCCAGGTGGTGCTAGTGAAAAAGAACCTGCCTGCCAATGCAGGTAGACAAAAGAGACAAGAGTTCAATCCTTGGGTCAGGAAGATCCCCTGGAGGAGGGCATGACAACCCACTCCAGTATTCTTGCTTGGAGAATCCCCATTGACCGAGGAGCCTAGTGGGCTACTGTCTACAGGGTCGCAAAGAATCAGACACGACTGAAGCAACTTAGCATGCATGCACATATTAATCACCAAAATAATTCTGGAATTCTGTAATGGTACATGCTCAGTACCTCAGTCATTTCCAGCCTTTTGTGGCCCAATGGACTGAAAATTCCAGAATTTTCCAGATAAGAATACTGGAGTAGGTTGACATTTCCTACTCCAGGGGATCTCCCCGACCCAGGGATCGAACTCTCATCTCTTATGTCCCCCGCTTTGGCAAGCGGATTCTTTACCACTAGCACCACCTGCGAAGCCGGATGATTAATACAGATTTGCCATGGCTTCCAGTTTTAAAGGCTCAGTACTGGGAAGAGAAAAATAACTGGTGAATATAACATAGAATAGAATACTTGAGACTACAGTAAGTCTATGCAATCATTTTTAAAGAATAATAAAAGAGAGGCTACTGGTTTCATCTTTCAAGATTAGGGAAGGCCTCCTGGAAAGAGGGGGAAACAAGCTAGCAGAGATCTAAGAGTCAGTGTATACTTGAACAGGTCAACAGAGGTCAAGGTGATGGGTAAGAATGAGTAAGCAGATTACACATCTTAAAAATGGCAGTGCTTCAGTCCAAAGTTCAACAACTTCTACTAACATACACTGTTAGAAGACAGCCTTCATCTAATGAAAACAGGAGTGGATCAACCAAACAAAAAGAAAAGAAAGGCAGACGTCAGCTACTAAGGCCAACACAGACCTCCTTATGAGGCTCCATCCGAGGTCCAATTTCCAAAACCAGATGAGCAGATCAGATGTGCACAGTTAGTCTTTCACCTTACTGGTTCAATAATTCTCATTATTAGCAAAGGTAATCAAATGCTGGTAGGATCCAAGGCTCAGAGTCTCTCTTCCCCTCTAGTTCCGGGACATGAAACAGAGTTGCAATTGAATCTCCAGAGGAGAAAGGAAGCACTTCTTCCTCTCTGGATGGTCCCCTGCTGATACATTGACTAGAAGATGCTAAGAGGAAAAAGAAGTGTTATAAGTCCCTCGACTTAACATATGCGTTGTGTGAAGCACAGGGGAGTCGCATATGTAGAGTATAATACATGCTGTGCGGCGGCAGCGCGGGCAGCCAGCACAGCAGCCATAGACAGCTGGGGTACCACCACCATGAATTTGCATGAGATGTAATTTTATTAGATGGATGGGCCAATTTGATTAATCTTAGCAACTGGTGGGAAACAATATATGCATAGAGCATCTCTTTTCCATCCCCGCATCCATTGGTATGTGAGACATTCAACAAAAAGCTGTTAGGAAATGGGCATCAGGCACATAAAAGGTTTATGTTGTTTTTACAAACAAAATTGCTGTTTACAAATATCACACAGCAGGTTCTCTGTTTTATGGACAGAAATAATTCACTCTGAAGCTATAAAGGTCCCAGAGAAATGGGTTTGCTAATATCTATCCCATTTTAAATTACAAAAGACCCATGCCACCATCCCAGAGACTCATACCTTCTTGGCCATGCCTTGAATATTCACACACACCAGTGTCTAATGATGAATCAGAGCTGGGGAGCCTTACTGGCCACAGTCCATTTACAGCACATTAGATAAACATCATTATTCTTTGCGAAGTGCAAGCAAACACAGTTTCTTTAGCAAAATAGCCTTACTCTTCATCTTCCGAAAAGGGAGATGTTTCAGGTGATTTCAAGAGCACAGAAAAACAGATTGCAAGCAAATAAAAAGTAATTCCCATTGTAAAGCACTTGTGCAATAGTCTTCTCAGACAGTTTATTTATTTATTTTTAGAAAAGATTCTAAAGCATAAATATTTGCTTTGGGCTATTTTAAGTTTTTTTTTTTTCTTTTTTTAATTCTCTTTCATTTGACACACCCAACTGTTTCATTTAGATCGGGATTAGGTTTCAAACTTCTTATTTGTATCATTAATTTATATCATTAATTCAGTAATTTAGCACTCTCCTCTTATGTCCAGTATTAAAGGCATTTACAGTTCTTGTTTGAAATGGCAACTAAGCACACATTTGGCCTTTCATCTCTAAAAGCATCTTACTGACAAGGAGAAAACATCACTACAAGAGCAACAAAGAATAAAATTCACCAGGGATGAAAAATTTTGAATGTATTGACAAAAATTTTAGAATTAATGAACAACAATGTGAATAAAATCTTATAATAATTATAGAATAGAATATAGACATCATTAAAATTTTTAAATGTGTTGGAAGAAATGAGAAATAGTAGAAAAAAAGTTAAATGTTAACTTTTAAAGATGAAGTCATCAAAAACTAGACTGTGATATGTTAAATTATAATGCTAATAATGTTAATTTTTGTTTGTTTGTTTGTTTTTGTCCTCACCGTACAGCAAATGAGATCTTAGTTCCAGGACCAGGGATCGAACCCCTGCAGTGGAAGCACAAAGTCTTAGCCACTGGACTGCCAGGGAAGCCCCTAGTGCTAAGAGTTTTTGTTTTGTTTGTTTTTTTTAATTTTTATTTTTACTTTATTTTACTTTACAATACTGTATTGGTTTTGCCATACATTGACATGAATTCACCACGGGTGTCTAATGCTAAGAGTTTTAAAGGGCCAGGAGTGCAGCAGAGGGAAGGCTTTGTTGTCTCTGCTTCTGGGACAATTTGTTATCTCTGTCCCTTTGTTGTCTCTGCTTCTGGATGAGAGTTTTTCCCTCTGTGGTAATTGAACACATTTGGCTCTGCTAAGTAATAAGGCAAGTATAAGAAAGTGTCTGTGGGACCTACACAGAGCAATTGCATGACGTGTAGGAACTACTTTTCACACCCTAGTGTCCCCAGCGGCAGTCCACACTCTGCAAGGGGCCACATGTCTGCTCAACATCCACTGGACCCTAGAGAAGCTCACCTGTTCTTCATCCTCATCAGATCAAATGGTGGGAGGTGAGCATGCCCTGCAGACGCCTTCTCTCTCTGCCTGCCACATCACCCTGCACCCTGTGCTCGTATCACCTCTGTACAAACATCCATTTCAGATGAGCAAACACACGGCATACACAAGGACTCATCCGGGAATTGGAATACCACAGCATATCCTCAGTCACATGGCTGATTGTCTTAGAGCCCACCGCACTTGGATTTAGGGAGAGGAAATCCTTTCAGGAGGAAAACTGCTCTTTGTATGCCACCTCTCTCCTATAGAATCTTTTCCCAAAGTCATTCTGTTATAACTGAGAAAAAGTAATGTTTTGTAATAGAAGTGGTTCTGCCCTGGCTTCTCTGAAAATGCTAGGATTTGCATATGGCCTCAATGGCAGGTGACATCTTGACTTTGGAATGAGGAACACTCAGGCCTGAGAGAACAAGAAAGACCCCTCTCTTTACATCTGGTTACAAGGAGAGCTCAGTCCAGCAGCTATTACAATGTTCTCATTAAATGATAAAACTCTATTAGCATGGAAGTTATAGAGGGAATTCTGATGACATTTATGACATAAGTGGGCCATCTGAAGAATCCAAATGCAGGTGAGTGAGAGGGACAAACAGAAAGGATCCAGAGAGTCTCCAAGGATGTTGACTTGAGCAGCTCCATAGGTCACTAACCTAGAAGGCAAAAGGGAGGACAGGTTGAGGGGAACAAAGATTGTGATCACACTTTGTGAGAAATTTCAGTTTGATTTATCTGTAGCACACCCTGAAGAAAGTGCTGATCAGATGGTTGGTCTGAAGCTCAAGGTGAGCAATCAGAGCTGCAGTAGTATTCGGGAAGCTTCATGTATACCTTTGGTGAATAGGGCCACAAGAGAAGATGAAGGCAACTTTTTTTCAGAAAACAGAGGGGAAAAAAGTCTTTATTATTGCATAACATTTTTAGAAGTTCAGTTCAGTTCAGTCACTCAGTCATGTCCGACTCTTTGCGACCCCATGAACTTCAGCACACCCTGTCCATCACTAACTCCCGGAGTCTACTCAAACTCATGTCCATTGAGTCTGTGATGCCATCCAACCATCTCATCCTCTGTCATCCCCTTCTCTTCCCGGCTTCAATCTTTCGCAGCATCAGGGTCTTTTCAAATGAGTAAAAGAAGTAAAGGAGTAAATAAAGGATGTTTCTTTTTTTTTTTTTTTTTTAAGATTTAAACTCAATTGAATGTTGCCAGTTATCCAAGAGTCCAGTACTTCTACCAGATGTAATGATCTAGCTGCTAAATAAAGCTCTTTGAAGGCAGCTGCTGCAGAGGTGCCTGACACCCTTCTTTGACATTTTTCTAGAACAGCAACAAGGTATGATATAGGGAAGAGCAAAGCTGATTGGGGCTTCGCTGGTGGCTCAGTGGTAAAGAACCCGCCTGCCAATGCAGGAGACATGAGTTCAATCCCTGGGTCAGGAAGACCCCCTGGAGAAGTAAATGACAGCCCACACCAGTATTCTTGCCTGAGAAATTTCATGGACAGAGAAGCCTAGCGGGCTACAGTCCATGGGGTCACAAAAGAGTTGGACACCACTTAATGACTAAACAACAAAGCTGACTCCATATTGGATCTGTTTCTTTTACTTGAACCTTTATTCTATTGTTTTTGCTACAAGTTAAGAATGCTGCCTACCACCTGAAATATACAGAATAGCCCATGCCAAGGCTCTGAAAATGAAAGGTATAACACTTTTCCATTCATATAGAGATAAAAAGTTAGGATCAGAGAAGAAGTTTGTCTTGTTGTAGGTTATAGGAACATTGTGACCTACAGGGACAGCTGCAAAAATGAAGGATTCTGACATTAAGAGGTGTGTAACCATCAACCACACCCACTCCCCATTTAGTATAAAAGAGGCTTGAATTTTAATTCAGGTGAGATGGTTCTTTGGGACACCAGTCCACCATCTTCTTGGTCTCCTGACTTTTTGAATAAAGTCTGATTTTCTTGACCTAATGACTTGTCTCTCAATTTATGGGCCTATCACAAAGAAAGCAGTGTAATCTTCTACTCAATAACAGGTAGAATGGTATGGAAAACAGGACTCCTGACTTTGGATGAATAAAAACTTTCCACATACTATTTCAAATGTTATTAAGAATATTTCTAAGTTGGAGCCTATGCTCTCTTTAGTTGAATCACTAAATTCATCCTGCTCCTACCAGGAGAAACTTAGTGACAGAGTTAAACCATGGTTTTGTCCTAATGAATGATTATAGGCAGGAAATTTTATTAGAAAATTAAAATTTCATTGCCACCCAATGCAACAACCTCCAGGGCCAAAATAATTGGACTAAGCTTTTAATATCTCAAACATAATATTTTAGTGGCTGAAAGAACTGATATCGTCACATACCTTTAATCCACAGATCAATAAATTATTATCCTGTCATATTGCATCACAGGGGATACACAGAATATTAATTGATTTTATGATTACTCAGCTTAGTCACTATAAAGTATTGAACATAAGTACTATGTGATACTTTTTTGCTAATTCAGATGCTATCCTGACTTTTTTGGAGTGTAGAGAATCAATCAATAAGTATCTGTTTGTTAGCCAACATTTTCCCTACTCTCTCCTTCATCCTGTCCTCCATAGCCCTCTACATAGCAACAGGAGTGTGCCAGAATCACAGTGAGACAGATAAAGAAACCAAAGATAAGATGTTCACAGCTTAGTTACGAAGCAGGATTAAAACAGTTAAAGAAGAGTTGTGTACCAAGTCATGTCAGTCATGTCCAATCATTTATGATGCTATAGACTGTAGCCCTCCAGATTTCTCTGCCCATGGGATTCTCCAAGGAAAAAATACTGGAGCCTGTTGTCATTTCCTTCTCCAGGGATCATCCTGACCCAGGGATCTAAGCCACGTCTATTATGTTTCCTGCATTGGCAGGCAGGTTCTTTACCACTAGCACCACCTGGGAAGCCCAAAGAAGAGGAAGTGTGGATATCAAATTCTACAGTTCAGACTGCAAATGGAGTCTGGAGAAGCTGTTCCCTTGGGAATTAGGCAAGCAAACAAGGTCTAAGAGTAATAATACCCTTCATGGATTCTGAGGTACATCCTGAAGGGCATAAATGATTTGAATAATCAGAGAGGAGTAGAAAGATAATCTCTGACTCAGAGAAAACAGGATGAATTGATGTTAAAAAGCTTTTATCTTTTAATAATCATCTGAATTTATAACTTTGTTCTACTTTACATATCAATGAAAATATTGTAGTTTTAATACAAAATAATAATAGCTTTTCCAAGAATGCAACAGGTGTATAAATGAAAAGAAAAGTTACACTGTTTTGTTGTTATTCAGGAAAGTACAAAACCTTGTTTACAATTTCAGAAAATTATATAATTTGACAAAACTGCTCTGATTCTCTGGAACAGGTAACACATTTCTATGTATATACATTTGTAATACTGTCATTCAAATAATGCTACATTTCCTGTGGGGCTGCTCATTATGGGGCTTCCCTGGTGCTTCAGCAGTAGAGAATCTGCCTGCTAATGCAGGAGACACAGGTTCCATCAGTGGGTTGGGAAGATCCCCTGGAAAAGAAAATAGCAATCCACTCCAGGATTCTTGCCTGAGAAATCCCATAGACAGAGGAGCCTGGCGGGCTACAGTCCATGGGGCTGCAAAAGAGTGGGACATGACTCAGCATCTAAAATAACAACTGCTCATTAAGGAAGATGGTTTTACCAGATGAGAAAGTTTCTACTTATTGAATGTTTGTATACTCTTTGAGAGTTTGTTCTTCCCTTGCCTGTATTGTGATGCTTGATTCCTCAGAATGTATTGAAAGCCTTTTTTGACTTAGTATAATTACTTCTTGCAAGTTCCTATCTACTCCCACAACTTCAAGTACCATATTTATTTTTATTATTCCCAAATCTCTACCACAAAGATGGACTTGCTGTGATGCTCCAGAGCCATCTTTCTAACTGCAATTCTCTACATGGATACTTCATTCTATATCTAGGTCATTTGTGTAAAAGGTAATTCGTTGTCTTCTCCTCCACTGTTTTGTTCTCAATTAATTTATAATTGACTACAAAAACCACCCAGGGCTTTCCTGTTTGGCTCAGCTGGTAAAGAATCTGCCTGCAATGCGGGAGACCTGGGTCCGGTACCTGGGTTGGGAAGATCCCTTGGAGAAGGAAAAAGCTACCCACAGCAGTATTCTGGCCTGGAGAATTCCATGAACTGTAGAGTCCACGGGGTCGCAGAGTCGGACACGGCTGAATGACTCTCACTTCACATACCGCCCACTCAAATGCCCAAGTGAGTAACCTGAATGTGATTCTTGACAACTCTTGCTTTTTCACACTGTGCGTTCAGTGACTGTGTCCTGATAAGTGTATCTCATATTAATGCAAGTGAAGTGAAGTAAAGTCGCTCAGTCGTGTCCGACTCTTTGCGACCCCGTGGACTGTAGCCTGCCAGGCTCCTCCATCCATGGGATTATCGGGCAAGAATACTGGAGTGGGTTACCATTTCCTTCTCCAGGGGATCTTCCCGACTCAGGGATCGAACCCGGGTCTCCCGCATTGGAGGCAGATGCTTTATCCTTTGAGCCACCAGGGAAGCCATGTTAATGCAAACTTACTACCAATTCAGCATTCCCAAGACAGTAACCTATTGAGTTTACTGTCTAGTGGTAGCCTATTGCTGTAAAATAAAACACAAGCACACCACTTTTTCCTAGGACAAAAATATTGATAAGACAGCTATTTTGGTTTATTTTGGACCCTTGGATTGGTATGAAAATCATGATGCTAATAATTATCAATATTAAACAAAAACAATTGTTATTAATGATGTGTGTGTGACTTAGTCGTGTCTGATTCTTTGCAACCCCATAGACTGTGGCCTTCCAGGATCCTCTGTCCATGGAATTTTTAGGCAAGGATACTGGAATAGGTTGCCATTTCCTACTTTCCAATCCAGGGATTGAACCTGAGTCTCATATGTCTCCTGCATTGGGAGGCAGCTTCTTTACCACTCCACCACCTGGACAGGCATATTGTTATTAATAATAACTATAATTAATTCAGCAATAAGCACTGAGTGCAATTCCAAACATATCTGAGTTTGCAAAGCAAAAAGTATCATGGGAATGAGTTGGAAGGGATTGGCACAGAAGACTTTTAAGGGAAAACTTTCAAGCCTTAATTAACAACTAGCAGGGTGATGAGAAAATGATGCAAATAAATTTTTGAGGAATTCAATTCATGCTGTAAGACAAAGACGTGGCAGAACTATAACTATCTTTTAACTTAATTTTTATTTTTAAATATATTTTATTGAAATAGTTGACTTACAATGTTTCAGGGGCACAGCAAGGTGATTCAGTTATACAATACACATATATTATTTTTCAAATTATTTTCCATCATGTTATTGCCAGATATTGACTATAGTTCCCTATGATATACAGTAAACCTTTGTTGCTTGTTGCATATCTATTTTTTAATTAGAAATCTAGCATTCTATTCATACTAAGTCAAACAAGTAGAATCAAAATATCATAACTTTTTTAGTTAGGCAAAAATTCATACATTTTCTAAAATATGTATATTATATATGTGTACGTGTGTGAGTGTACAAAAGCTTTCCTACTACACTTGATAAAAGCGTGAGAAAGAACATTAAAAAAAAAGTAGAGATGGAGAAATTGGAAAACATAAACTAAATGAAATGGGAGCACTGAATATGAAATAGAAAAAGTGAAACAAATTGAATAAAAGTAAAAGAACATCACATAATACAGCTGTTTTAAAACATGATGCTCACTAGAAACATCTGGAGCTCTGCAGGAAAGAAAAGTAACTGAGCATTTGTATTTTTCAAAAAATGTCAAGATAATTCTGATGTGCATCTGGATTTTTAAAAAGTGATTACAGATTACCAGATCCTAGGTTTGGTGATGTAGAGTCCTTAACTATTTATCTTGAAAGAAGAATAGTCTCTTTATCTCTGAAATGGAGTTCTGAAACAATGAAATGATTCTAAGATGAAGGGAAGCAAAATTTTACCATAGGGAAGGGATTTAGTGGTCAAAGCTATCTGAAAATGGAGCAACTGTCTTAGGCTGTAGTTCTCTTCCTCTGGAGAAAATGACCCAGGAGCTGCTCAATTACAAGGCAAGAAGACACCCAGGAGATTCAAGCATGGAGGGGTAGACCTTGATCATCCAGTACAGCTCTGCTGTCTCTGACAAATATGCCCCAGAAGTTCTCACTTTCTTGCCACCAGTGTGAAAACTTGTACAAATAAATAGTACTCCAGGTCTTTCCAAATCACATAGAAGTTGCACTCAAGTACAGATCTGTATCCCTGCTGAGAAGAAAGGAGAACCATTCCCAACTGGGAGCTTCAACGATAAACACATATTCTTTGCGGTGTTAATAGATCGCCTGTTGATACCTCTGCCCCACATGCAATTTAAGAATAGCTCAATGTATTAGTCTTACTATTGAAGAGGATATTGCATGTGTGTGTGTGTGTGTGCATGCGCACATGTGTGTGCGTGTGTTTGTGCATGTATGTGTGCAGGAGAACACATGGCTGGTAAGAACCAGCACTCTCTGTCTTAGTATAGTGAACCAGCAAACAGCTGAACTGAACTGTGACTCAACAGCATCCAGACTGAAAAGATCAATTAATCTTCTCCTCTAGGGCATTTTCAAGATTTCATAGACCATTCAAAGACATAAAAAATGAATAGGACACAGCCCAATCAGTCACTTATTTGAGAAAAGAAGACATACTGAACATCTACTATGGGCTAGCAAACTTGTGACTAAAAAGATGAATAAAATGGTCACTTAGAGAAATTCCCAGCATATTGAGTCCAATAGGCATATAAAAATTTCAGCTGCAGTCTGATTTGTTGTAGATTGCATAGTCTTATACAAATCTAGGAGGAATGATTAACTCTGTCTGAAGAAATTCAGAAAGATTTCACAGAAATTACATTTTAACTGGACTTTACCAAACAGTTCATTCATTCATTCATTCTCTCACTCATTGGTCTACATTTTTATTTGGCATTTTCTATTCTCCAGGCATGACCTTGGGTAAGAAAGAAAAAGAACTTTATAAAACATTTTTGATTCTGAAGAGCTCATAGAAATAAAAATAAAATTCAAATACCAAACAAATGCTCTAATGATATAGAAGATAGATCTTAGTAAAGGGAGAAACAGGAATTTCAGAGGGAAAAAATTGGCATATGGTTAAGTGGTGAAGGACCAGTGTTCTCAGGTGATGGGAGAGATAAGGGAAAGGATGTTCTTTACATGGATAAGAGAACGTAGATAGGACAGATGACATAAAAGAATAACTGGCCAGGTGTGATGAGACTAGAAAGGAAATTTTGACTTAATTCTGAGAGTCCTTTACTGTCATGCCCAGGACTCCAAATTGAAAATAATGACATAAGCAGTAGTTTGTTTGTTCTGAGATTTTTGCTTGTTTGTATGTTTGTTTTTAGCTTTTTGCCTTTCAGATAGACTTGGTGGCATCTTGGAAAATGAATTGTATTTCAAGACAGGGAAGAAACTAAAGAAAGACTTTCAGGTTTTCATATGTGGCCCAACTAGGACCATGTATCTATTCTCTCTGTGCGTCATATTGTTTGACCCTACCTCGTGGAAACTGATGACTTTGGGTCAAAGTTATAAAGATTGTAAACTCAGAAAAATAAAGGACATAATACAGATAAGGTTTTAAAGGAAATTTATAGTATCCTGAAAGGAAAAATGTTTTCCAAGATGTTGGCAGCAAATTTCAAATAAGCAATAAACATACTGATTAGATAGCTTTCATGTGCATATCCAAGCATCAAGTCTGGCCACTTTCTTACCACTTGAAATACGTGTTTTAGACATAGTGAGAATTAATTCCCTTAACATGACACTTTCCATTGAAGACCTTTGTAAGTTCTCATTTTTCCTTTAATTTTAATGACTGTTCATCAGAAGATTGATCATGACCAACTGCTCAAATTCACAGGCAAAACTATGAACTAAGGTACGAACTACATTAATTAGTTCATACCTTAAATCTTTAAGAAAAATACCATAGCAAACATAGAAGACTTTAAATAAAAACCTCCAGAAAACAGAGCCACTTTCATAAGTATAGGATCATCAGAAATAATGTCAAAGAATATTAGAGGTTTTGATAAAAGGCCAACACACACACTAATTAGATGTAATGTACCTTGATATAGAACCTACTGCCAAAAATGGTGGCATGCAGTGACTTGACAAAGATTTTTGCAGAATGATGTCATATCAAGGGGTCAAGTTTTTAATAAGAAATATAGGTTCAAATGTAATTGTCAATCTTACTGTTTTTAACATAGATATCAATATGAAGTAGAAAGCACATCAGCTTTACAAATGAAAAAAACTGAGTCTCGGTTATAAATAACATATTCAAGGTCCAGATCACGTAGCTCATGAAACTCTACACTTAAAAATCATGTACCGTATATTGCTCTTTTTATATATCAGATGCTGACCTTAGGGTTTTAGTATGATATAACCATATAACAGCTCCATGAGGAACTACTAATGATGTCCATTTTAAAATGAAGAGATTGAGGCACAGAAATGTATTAGCTCATTTAATTCACACACACAAAATACCACTGATATCATATGAACCTTTGTTATTCTCCTTTTTCTGATGAGGAAATTGGGCACAGGCAAAGTTGAACCATCATCTCAATACAACATGACTAATAGATGACAAAACCTATTAGAGTCCAGACTAATCCCACTGCCAGGCACAGCCCCAGACAACCAGTGGTGCCCAAATACAAGTGTCCCAATAGCTATCAGTAGCATCTGCATGTAACATCTTTTAGGAATTCCATAATTTTTTAAATAAATTTTCAAATAATGGTGAGGATCTTTCGTTTTCAGAATTCATGTGATTTATTTATAATACTTTCCTTTGTCAGCAAGGCTTCTCTAGATTATACTGCAATGATGCTGGGCTAGTTCATCTGTTATGTTACATTTTTTTACCCGTGGTGGATTCATGTCAATATATGGCAAAACCAATACAGTATTGTAAAGTAAAATAAAGTAAAAATAAAAATTAAAAAAAAAATAAAAATAAAAAAATTAAATTAAGTAGCTTAACTTTACATCTCTTATATACCTTGTCCAGAGGGCCCTACCTTTTATCTTTATGAAGGCTTCTTCAGTCAAGTCTTTGATATGAATCCAAAAATAGCAAGGTCCCCTGGGAACTTATCAGACTGCCTTCTAAGCATCTTGCATGTTACTTATGTTAATGCCTAAGGACTTTAGGTATAGAAGGATTTACAAAGCATAGCATGGGATGGTGTGAGTTGGAGGGTAATTACTAAAGCAGGGTTAAGCTTAATGGTAGAGTTGTAAGTAGACTGGAAGACTGGATATTTGGTTGAAATACCATCCTCATAACTCATATCTCTAACCATAAGTAAGTCAATTTACTTCTCTGAGAGTCAAAAATTTTCATTTGTGACTGGACAGTTACTTAACTCTATCTTATACAATTTTATAAGGATTCGAGATAATATATGTGAGATGTCTCCCAAGGCAAATAGACTTCAAGGATTACTTGGTCCCTAGTGGTCTGTGTCTCAAATTCAGAGTGTTATAAACTTGTTAAAAAACAAGTTTATAAACAAGTTTTATAAAAACTTGTTTATAAACTGTTGCTGCTGCTTCTGCTAAGTCGCTTCAGTCGTGTTCGACTCTGTGCGACCCCGTAGACGGCAGCCCACCAGGCTCCCCCATCCCTGGGATTCTCCAGCCAAGAACACTGGAGTGGGTTGCCATTTCCTTCTCCAATGCATGAAAGTGAAAAGTGAAAGTGAAGTTGCTCAGTCATGTCCAACTCTTAGCAACCCCATGGACTGTAGCCCAACAGGCTCCTCTATCCGTGGGATTTTGCAGGCAAGAGTGCTGGAGTGGGGTGCCATTGCCTTCTCTGTTATAAACTGTCATAAAACAGAAAAAAAATTACATCCTTACTTTCACTGTTACCAAGTAAAACTTAACATTTTTTCAATTGTATATATAGATAATATAGGTAACAGATGACATACTTAACAGTACCTGTGACCATATTACTAATAGGGATCATTCCAGGTATTTTTATATAACATTATAAGTATTAGATATATATTAAAATATCAGTTGCAATTATCACTACCTTGAAATTCAGATATAACTGAAACATTTTTCTATTTAATGAGCTTAAAAGGAAAACACATTGCTCTATTAATAACTTTTTAGAAAATATCACTCTCTTCATTACATTTTAGAAAATGTATTAGAAGGTAACCAATTAAAATATGCATTTTATTTGTGAGTTTTTAGACATTTGCAAAATTCTTCAGAGAAAGAGCTCATGAGCTGTCTAGGATTGCCAAAAGGGTTCACGATATAAAAAGGGTTCAGGGCTCAACTTTTTGCTGTCTTTTCTTGGTCTGTTGTACTTAGAAGTCTTAGTCCCTAACTTCATCATTATAGACTTGGGGACCAGAAGGAGAGTTAAGTAAAAGAGAAGCAGGAAGGCTTCCTAACACTAGGGGGGCTCTGAATGTCTGATGCTAGAAATTTAAGATGAAGTTGGAATTGTTTACTTCACACCTGTTCTTATTATCTGTTTCAGCGCCAAGAAACAGACAAACCTGCCAATCTTCAAACAAACAGGCTTCCTCATATCCAGGAATTGAATTCTCCGCTGACTACAGCTGCTACTTCCATGGGTTCATGATTTCATATGAATCTTTCTTTTGACCCCATTAGCTCAGTTGGTAAAGAATCCACCTGCCATGCAGGAGACCTCTTTTTGATTTCTGGTCTGGGAAGATCTGCTGGAGAAGAGATAGGCTACCCACTCCAGTATTCTTAGGCTTTCTTGGTGGCTCAGCTGGTAAAGAATCCGCCTGCAATGCAGGAGACCCCTTTTTGATTCCTGGGCTGGGAAGATCTGCTGGAGAAGAGATAGGCTACCCACTCCAGTATTCTTGGGCTTCCTTGGTGGCTCAGCTGGTAAAGAATCCTCATGCAATGTGGGAAACCTGGGTCCTATCCCTGGGTTGGGGAGATCCTTTGGAGAAGGGAAAGGCTACCCACTCCAGTGTTGTGGCCTGGAGAATTCCATGGACTGTATAGTCCATGGGGTCACAAACAGTCCGTCATGACTCGGCGACTTTCACTTTAACTTTTGTCCTAACACATGTTCTATGATTTGGAGTGGGGACACGTATCCTTACCTAAACTCACACCGGTCTCATCTCCCACTCAATCCTATTGTGAATCTCCTTCAGTTAAATAGGGAAGCATTTGAGGTACCCATTCATTAGGAAGTCATTTTAGGCACCCATTATTCATCAAGGCACTATCATAGTGAATAGCAGATGCGATCAGACATGTCACACAGCTCTGAGTATAACCCTCTCCTCTACCATTTATGGATGCACATCTAAGGAAGCCACCTAAACCCCTGAGCCTTAGTTTATTCTTCTGCAAAGTGAGAATACCAATACCTATTTCTCAGGGTAAAGAGTAAATAGATACTCACTGATTGTTAGTTCCACTGAAGTAAAACTTAGCTGTACTTGAGCTGTTCTCAGATACACAAAACACAATCCTACGTACAGCTAAAGGTTTACTTCAAAACCCAATTATGTTATTTCTGAATAATCCATTTTTGTTTTCCTTCAGGTTTGTTTACTTTATCAGGATTCTTACTGTCTGATCACCTCTGGCTTCTTGACTGTATCAAGTTTTTCCTTTCAACAATGTTGGGAAAAGCTGATGCACTTTTGAGTTAGTAACCCCTGAACTTAAATTCCAAAACCAATATTTGCTGGATTTGGCAATTTGGAAATTCATTTACCTTCTTTGAATCTCTGTTTCCTTACTAGTGCATTAGCTTTAAAATACCCTAGACAGGCAGCTTTTGTGAAGGTTAATTCACATATGTGTAAATATCTGACACATAGCAATTTTCCTGGTTTTAGAGTGGTAGTTATCAGGAGCCAGTTTTATATATGAGAGGAGAAATGGATAAAAGTTTAGATCAGTTTTCTCTGATAAAACATATAAGTAAATATAGATAATATGATATGTTTCCTCATAAAGCAGTCTAAGAGAAAACTCAGAAGAGATACACTGTTACTCAAAAAAATCTGATTTTATATATATATATATATATATATATATAACAATAAAGAAAAGAAATGGCATGTACCTAACAGAAACAGAAGATATTAAGAAGAGGTGGCAAGCAGCAGCAACAGAAGCAGAAGATATTAAGAAGAGGTGGCAAGAATATACAGAAGACCTATACAAAAAAGGAATTCATGACACAGATAACCATGATGGTATGATCACTCACTTGGAACCAGATATCCTAGAATGCTAAGTCAAGTGGGCCTTAGGAAGCATCACTAAGAACAAAGCTAGCTGAGGTGATGGAATTGAGCTATTTCAAATCCTAAAAGATGATGCTGTGAAAGTGCTGCACTCAGTATGCCAGCAAATTTGGAAACTCAACTGTGGCCACAGGACTGGAAAAGTTCAGGTTTCATTCTAATCCCAAAGAAGGGCAATGCCAAAGAATGTTCAAACTACCACACAATTGCACTCATCTCACACCCTAGCAAAGTAATGCTCAAAATTCCCCAAGCCAGACTTCAACAGTATGTGAACCATGAACATTCAGATGTTCAAGCCGGATTCAGAAAAAGCAGAGGAACCAGAGATCAAATTGCCAACAACCATTGGATCCACAGAAAAAGCAAGGGAATTCCAGAAAAACATATACTCCTGCTTTACTGATTATGCTAAAGCCTTTGACTGTGTAGATCACAACAAACTGCGGAAAATTCTTAAAGAGATGGCAATACTAGACCACCTTACCTGCATCCTGAGAAATCTGTATGCAAGTCAAAAAGCAAGAGTTACAACTGAACACAGAACAGCCTGGTTCCAAATTTGAAAAGGAGTACATCAAGGCTATATATAATACCCTGCTTATTTAACTTCTATGCCGAGTACATCATGCAAAATGCCGGGCTGGATGAAACACAAGTTGGAATCAAGATGGCTGGGAGAAGTGTCAATAACCTCAGATATGCAGATGACACTGCTCTTATGGCAGAAAGCGAGGAGGAACTGAGGAACCTCTTGATGAAAGTAACAGAGGAGAGTGAAAAAGCTGGCTTAAAACTCAACTTTCGAAAAACTAAGATTGTGGCATCCAGTCCCATCACTTCATGGGAAATACATGGGGAAACAGTGGAAACAGTGTCAGACTTTATTTAATCACAGATGGTGATTGCAGCCATGAAATTAAAAGACGCTTACTCCTTGGAAGGAAAGTTATGACCAACCTAGATAGCATATTCAAAAGCAGAGACATTACTTTGCCAACAAAGGTCCGTCTAGTCAAGGCTATGGTTTTTCCTGTGGTCATGTATGGATGTGAAAGTTGGACTGTGAAGAAAGCTGAGCACCAAAGAATTGATGCTTTTGAACTGTGGTGTTGGAGAAGACTCTTGAGAGTCCCTTGGACTGCAAGGAGATCCAACCAGTCCATTCTAAAGGAGATCAGCCCTGAGTGTTCATTGGAAGGAATGATGCTAAAGCTGAAACTCCAGTACTTTGGCCACCTTATGCAAAGAGTTGACTCATTGGAAAAGACTCTGATGCTGGGAGGGATTGGGGGCAGAAGGAGAAGGGGACGACAGAGGATGAGACGGCTGCATGGCATCACCGACTCGATGGACATGAGTTTGAGTGAACTCCGAGAGTTGGTGATGGGCAGGGAGGCCTAGCGTGCTGAGATTTATGGGGTCACAAAGAGTCAGACACGACTGAGTGACTGAACTGAACTGAACTGAACTGAACCTAATATAGTTTTAATCCTGTTCTTGTTGATCAGTCTCCAAGTCATGCCTGATTCTTCAGAACCCCAGGGACTGTAGCATGCCAGGATTCCCGGTACCTCATCGTCTCCCAGAGTTTGCCCAGGTTCATGTCCATTGCATTGGTGATGACATCCAACTATCTCATCCTCTGTTGCCCTATTCTCCTTCTGCCTTCAACCTTTAATACTAAGCTTATTGTAATAGAAAGCACTTTACATGAAATATTTGAAATGCTCCTTTTTGATAAATGTTTTACACGTCTCAAAATATTTTTTGAGACACGTTTTACATATTTTACATGTAGCACTGTATTTATGGAGAAGAGCTTCTCATTAAATGAGGGCAATGAAAACAAATTATATAGGTGAACAGGAGAATTATCTGACAAAAGAGTCAAGTGCTTGAATGAGATAGATGTTTAGTAAATTTAAGAGGAAAGAAAAATATTTGTTAGGATGTGCACTAGCCAGAAGATACATCCAAGTGATATCCAGTCTGAAGACAAATTTTAACTTGCGAAGAACCAAAGGAAACACTTCCCAAAAAAGTAAGAGAGAAGGAAAAGTGATGCCAGCTTCATAAAACTGGCTATATTAATTGTCCTATCACTAGATTTAAATGACTAAAAGTATATTTAGTGAAAGTGTTAGTTCCTCAGTTGTGTCTGACTCTTTGCAACCCCATGAACTGTAGTCCGCCAGACTCCTCTGTCCATGGGATTTTCCAGGCAAGAATACTGGAGTGGGTTGCCATTCCCTTCTCCAGATCTCCCAACCCAGGATCAAACCCAGGATCAAACCCAGGTCTCCTGCATTGTAGGCAGATTCTTTACCCTTGAGACACTGTTTAATGTTACCTTCACTCTTGTATTTATTAGATCTGTCATCCAGCTTTCCAGCCGAGTGTCCTTAGGTATACAATGGTTCCTACAAGGACAGATCATCACAAGTGGTCTGATTATCACTGCTGGTTGGGGAAGAGAGGAGCATTTGCTATTTTCTCATTAATATGAAACTGTAAGAAGAAAAATGTCCAAATAGAAACTACTGGATTTAACTGTGTTTGAATACCACAATGGCAATTACTCACCTAGATTCTGTGTCCCTATCAAACTGAGAAAATTGAACAACATCCTTAGTGTGACTGATACTACCAACTTCAAGCCTGCCCCTCCAAATCTCAACAATGTGAACGCACGCTAAGTCCCTTCAGTCATGTCCAACTCTTTGTGATCCTAGGGACTGTAGGTCGCCAGGCTCCTCTATCCATGGGATTGTCCAGGCAGGAATATTGGAGTCGATTGCCATGCCCTCCTCCAGGGGATCTTCTTGACCCAGGGATCAAATCTGCATCTCTTGTCTCCTGCATTGGCAGGCAGGTTCTTTACCACTAGCACCACCTGGGAAGCCCAAATCTCAACAGAGGATGAGACTAATACTCGGGAGCCTTACAGCACAAGTTTCTCATGATTTCATTTGGGGTTTATGATAACTCATGGTGGTGAGCTTCCTTATACTCATTTTGTAGAAGGAAAACAGGCTCAAGAGGCTAAGTTATTAACCTAAGGTTAAAAAAAAAAACCAGTGAAACTAAACTCAAATCTGCAGAGAGTAAAATATGTCTTCTTCCTCACTTTACAGCAGTGCCTGGGCAGCAAGGCTATGTCATGATTTCTTACTATGCAGATGTGCAATTCTTACTTTCATTTCATATTCTTGTCTCATTTTCCTCCTGTTTATTTTCTTCTTTTCTAGCTCGTGGTTCAGTTCCTTACATGAGGTCCTCTATAAAATAGTCTCAACCTAAGGGAAATATTTGATCTAATGTTTTGGTTATTTCTGTGGAACTGAAACATTTTTTACCATTAATATTTAATACTTGGTACAATGGTCAAGAATCTGCCAGTGCAGGAGATGCAAGAGATGTGGGGTCAATCTCTGGATCAGGAAGATCCCCTGGAGGAAGATATGGCAAGCCACTCCAGTATTCTTGCCTGGAGAATCTCACAGAGGAGCCTAGTGGGCTACAGTTCACAGGGTCACAAAGAGTCAGATACGACTGAGTGACTGCACACACACACACACACACACACACACAGTCAAAAACAGGGTTCAACCTGATATTGGGACCTGGGACATGTTCCAATGGGAGCAAACCCAAAAGGCCTTTTGCCCTTCTTTGGACCTGATGAACTACTTCAGTAATGAGTACAGAGTACAATTAAGTCTAAGTACCTCCTCAGGCGCTTTGCAAAAGCCGATTCTGATGTAGTTAAACCCATCCGCACAGGGAGGGGTAAATTGAATCATGTGAAAATAGAGCTTTGGTTTTTATAAAGTTGATCCACCCACGCTGTTTATTACCCACCTGAAGTCATATGCTTGTGCTTGTGATACCCTTGTGCTTGCTGTATAAATGATGATTAATGTAGAAAATAACATGTGCCAGCACCTTTCTTCCCCCACACAGGTGTTACTAGCAACTGAGGAGGAGCTTCTAAGAATGGGGAGAGATGAGGATGAGACTCACGTCTTTTAACGGCATATATCCTCAGACAGGCTCTGTATTTTAAGTGAAATCAAAATCTTGAGACCTCTCTGCTGTAGATCACTGGTAATCCCCTGGTGCCCCAGGAGAGCCTCATAAAGAGGCAATTCAGCAATCAGTGACATAGTCCGACACTTTGCTAGAAGGAACTCATCTACTTAGTTGTTTTTTTTTTTTTTTTTAAATCTCATTCTCCATATGATGGCAATTTTAATAAGGAGTGAAATTCAAAGTATTTGCCTCAAGTCACTAATTATTCCAACCCAGAGTATATTCCCTGAAGTCCAATTACAGCAGTGCCCCAGAGAGTTAATACTGATGTAAGTAAATGGATCAGCCAGTGTATCAGCTCCTGGCTTTATCTTCATTTTGAAGAGGCTTGATTATTTCACTAGATACTTTACCTGACTGTTAGCTCTACTTGTTTGGCCAACCTTTCCTGCAATATTCACTCATTTGTTCAAAATATGGATTAAGTTCCTCCCACATGTGAGGCAGTATGCTGGGGCAACACAGAGAAAGAAACATTCTCCTTACAAGGAATTTAACCTCTAGGTGTGTGATTGTGCTCAGTAGCTCACTCATGTCCGACTCTTTGCAACCCCATGAACTGTATGCCGCAAGGCTCCTCTGTCCATGGAATTTTCCAGGCCAAGAATACTGGAGTGGATTACTGTAGCCCTCCACGCTCCTCTGTCCATGGAATTTTCCAGGCAAGAACAGTGGAGTTGGTTGCCATTTCTTCTCCGGGGGATCTTCCTGACCCAGGGATCAATCCTGTGTCTCTTGCATCTCCTGCATTGGCAGCAGGCTCTTTACCAGTAGCACAACCAGGACAGTCTGGTAACAGGGACAGTAAATGCGATCGAGCATTGAGATGATTGACAAGCGTGACGTGGGACAGTGTGCCGTAACAGGGAGCTAGGATGGTGGGGAAGTTTGTTTCCATCTAAGGAGAGAAAGTTAAAAATGGCATCTTAGAGAAGCTAACAAAATTGTAAGCTGAACAGTGAAGATGGCTGTCTGTTCAATATGCAAGTGGGAATGAGGAATGCAAATAAGAGTTCTTTCCTGACAGAGGAAATAAAAAGCTCAGATGTATGCAAGTGCAAATTGACTTGGTTTGTTAGTGCTGGGTACATGCTGAGAAATAGCAATAGCTATTATTTATCTGTGTATCCCAGACATAGTTCTAGGCACACTATATGTATTCATCCATTGAAAATTCACATGCTTCTTATGATGTTGAAACTATCATTTGACTTTTAGAGATGAGTAACCAATGGTTAGATGACTTGCCCAAGATCATACAGTGAGTAAGAAAGAGAAGCAAAATTCAAGTCAGCTTGTCTTCGATCAGAAAAAATGATATCCACCTTAATGCTAAGTATTCAGGATGAAGCTTACATGTCATGCCAAGAATTTTGCCACAATCCCATTTGTGGTTTTAATCACAAAGATGCCACCATCCAATTTTCATTTCAAGGGGAAATATCACCAACACTGCAGTATAGCTCATGAAACACTAGTCAAATGAAAGATTATTTCCATAATCCAGACAGAAACTGATAAAATCTAGTTATATTAATAGTAGAAAGAATGGGGCAGGACAGATTTGATAATAATAGTAGGAAGAACGGAGCATGATGGATTTGTGTTGAGGTAACAGGGTAAGACTGAGGATAGGTTGTAGAGAATGAAGGTAAAGGGGAAATGGACGTTGGCACACAAGTTTCCGGCTTAATTGTCAAATGCAGCAGTTGTAGTCTTTATGATATTTTCAAAATTGATTAGAAAACAGTCAAACACTCACCTTACATCTTAACTCGTAAAGATACCTTAACGCCTATGGTATAAGATTTAAGTACTTCACACATCGGGAAAAATCCATTCTCTATGCATCAAGTTCCTTTCACCACACTGCATTGAACAGGTTTGTTTTTTTTTTTTTTTTTTGGTCTTTTTCTTCCCCTCATCCCATAATATATACAGAAAATAGTTCTCTCTCATCAATCTCACAAAACCTGGTCATCATGCTTTCAGCTCTACAATGACCTTTTCTTATTGCCTGAGTAATGCCTGCCTAGCCCATTTTGTAACAAATACAGATTGCTTTCCTTCTCTTTCTGTCTGGTGATGAGCTGATTAATAGCAGCACAAGTGGCTGCTCCTTGAGACTAATTAATCACCTGTCATAATTGTTCAGCAGTTAAATAACTATTAATCTGGATGCTAGTCAGAGTGAAGGTTGACAGGGTTAGGAAACAGAGGAAAGTTCTTGGCATGAAATTAAAGCTCAGGTTTTTCTAAGATGCTGCTTTTAGAAATTAGAAGTTGTGCTGTGTTTGAGGAAAAGTCTCTTAAGGACTTTGTACATATGAAAGATTAAGGGATGGCAGGTCATCTCATGCTTATTATTTAACTATTATAGTGTGTCATATGGACCAGTATTATAATTAGCACCATGTGAATAAGCAGCTGGCAGTCATCTGAGAATTGTGGGTCAAAGCTTTATCTGGAACTTATCAAAGAAAGGCGCTTCATTGAATTCATGGAGACTAGGGGAAACGTAACAAAATATTTTGCTTTCCAAAACACATAAAAGCAATAGAAAAGGGAAATGTGATGTGGGAGGACACACTTTTACATTATTTTCTGTTTCTCTTGCCCATATATAAGACTGGAATAGGTGCAGTTACAGTCATTCAGGAAGCTCAGCACATAGATGAGATTTGCTTCTGGGTCCCAAAAAGACTGCTGCTGCCTACCCAGAGATCTAGCCTGCACAATTATAAGACAGCAGGCATTCACTGTTCTAAATCACCTAATTTGTAGTACTTTGTTATGGTAACCCTAGTGAACTAAGACAATGCTATATTATTTTCTTTCTATATATTTTACATCTTTCTCAAATACTATTTTCATTTTCTATCTAAAGATTTTTTTTCATCCAAATACATCTCAAACATCTCTTCTGAGAACTCCCAGGTAGTACTATTTAAACTTCTCTTTATTATATATCAAATGGCAAAGTTAAGACTGAAGTCAGAGGATTCAGGACATTAAGAAAGTTTGCTGAGTTATACTCCAATATTGTAGAGTAATTAACCTTCAATTAGAATTAAAAAAAAAAGAAGAAAGTTTGCTAGTAACCAGATCTTCCTTTTATAGACTATTAAGGCATATTATTTGAAAGAATTGGCCTATTTTAAAGCTGTATGTTCTAATTTTATTATTTCACACATAACTGCCCAGTCTCCCCAGCACAACTTATTGAAAAGACTCCCTTTTCTCCATTGTGTATCATTTCCTTTTTTGTTGCGGATTAATTGGCCGTTAAGTGTGTGAGTTTATTTCTGGACTCTCTATTTTGTTCCATTGATTTTTGTGTCTGTTTTTCTGCTATTACCATATGCTTTTGATGACTAGTTTCTGGTATAGTCTGAAATCAGGTAGTGCAATTTTTCTAGTTCTGTCCTTCTTTCTCAAGATTCCGTGGGTTATTCAGGGTCTTCTGTGTTTCCATACACATTTAAAAAATATTTCTTCTAGTTCCATGGCAAACGTCACTGATAGTTTGAAGGGACTGCATTAAATCTATAGATTCCCTTGGGTAATATGGTCATTTTAACAACATTAAATCTTCCAGTCCAAGGACATGGTATATCTTTCAATCTGTTTAT
Organism: Budorcas taxicolor; assembly: GCF_023091745.1. NCBI lineage: Eukaryota > Metazoa > Chordata > Mammalia > Artiodactyla > Bovidae > Budorcas > Budorcas taxicolor. The sequence goes on along the minus strand of NC_068934.1, from coordinate 14,960,227 downwards.
GTTGTCTTCAACTTCTTTCATCAGTGTCTTAGTTTTCTGAGGGAGGTTTTGCCTTTTTAGGTAGGTTTATTTCCAGGGATTTTATTCTTTCTGATGTGACGATAAATTGAACTTTTCTTTAATTCCTATTTTCTGATAGTTCACTTTTAGCATAGATTTCTGTATATTCATTTTGTATCCTGTAACTTTACCAAATTTAGTGGTGAACTTTAGTAATTTTCCGGGGGTGTCTTTAGGGTTTTCTATGTATCATATCATGTCATCTGCAACTAGTGACACTTTTACATTTTCCTTTCCAATTTGGATTACTTTTATTTCTTTTTCTTGTTTGATTGCTGTAGCTTCAACTTTCAAAACTATGCTCCATGAAAGTGATGAGAATGAGTATCCATTGAGTTTGATATTATCTGTGGGTTTGTCATACCTGGCCTTCCTTATTTTGAGGTACACTCTCCCTATGCCTACTTTCTGGAGTTTTTAACCACAAACTTATGTTGAATTTTGACAAAATTGGGATTAATTTGAATTTTGACAAAATCAGTATGACCATATGGTTTTTGTTATTCAGTCTGTTACTGTGGTATATGATATCAATTTATTTGTAGATACTGAAAAAATTTTATATCCCTGGGATAAATCCTACTTGATTATGATATATGATCCTTTTAATGTATTGTTGGATTGGGTTTGCTAATATTTTGTTGAGGATTTTTGCATCTATATTCATCAGTGACATTGGCCTGTGATTTTTAACACCACATCTATTTTAACACCTATTTACAAAAATAAATTCAAAATAGGTTAAAAACCAACTATATGACCAGAAACCATAAAACTCCTACAGGAAAAGATAGGCAGAACACCCCCTTTCACATAAATTGTAGGACTATTTTTTGGATCTGTCTTCTAAAATAAAGGAAATAAAAGCAAAAATAAACCAATGGGACCTAATTAAACTTAAACATTTTTGCATGCCAAAGGAAACTATTGTGAAAATGAAAAGACAACCTGCTGAATGAGAGAAAAATTTCCAAATGACATGACCCATTAGACCCAACATATATAAACAGTTAATGCAACTCAACATCAGAAAAACAAAAACACAGTTCCCTCTTGCACTGTTGGTGGGAATGCAAACTAGTACAGCCACTATGGAGAACAGTGTGGAGATTCCTTAAAAATTGTAAATAGAACTGCCTTATGACCCAGCAATCCCACTACTGGGCATACACACCAAGGAAACCAGAATTGAAAGAGACGCATGTACCCCAGTGTTCATTGCAGCACTGTTTATAATAGCCAGGACATGGAAACAACCTAGATGTCCATCAGCAGATGAATGGATAAGAAAGCTGTGGTACATATACACAATGGAGTATTACTCAGCCATTAAAAAGAATACATTTGAATCAGTTCTAATGAGGTGGATGAAACTGGAGCCGATTGTACAGAGTGAAGTAAGCCAGAAAGAAAAACACCAATACAGTATACTAACACATACATATGGAATTTAGAAAGATGGTAATGATAACCCTGTATGCGAGACAGCAAAAGAGACACAGATGTGTAGAGCGGACTTTTGGACTCTGAGGTAGAGGGAGAGGGTGGGATGATTTGGGAGAATGGCATTGAAACATGTATACTATCATGTAAGAAATGAATCACCAGTCTATGTTCGATGCAGGATACAGGATGCTTGGGGCTGGTGCACGGGGATGATCCAGAGAGATGATATGGGGTGGGAGGTGGGAGGGGGGTTCATGTTTGGGAACTCATGTACAACTGTGGTGGATTCATGTCAATGTATGGCAAAACCAATACAGTACTGTAAAATAAAAATAAAAATTTAAAAAAAAAGAAGATAAAAAAAAAGCAGAAGACCTGAACATGCATTTTTTCGAAAAGGACGTGCAGATGGCATGTGAAAAGATGTTCAACATCACTAACCATCAAGGAAATGCAATTCAAAACCACAATGAGATATTACCTCACACCTGTCAGGATGGCTATCAACAAAAGGACGCAAATAGCATGTCAGCAAGGATGTGGAGAAAAGGGAGACCTTGTATATTGCTGATGGGAATGTGAACTGGCATATCCACCGTGAAAACCAGTCTAGAGGTTTCTCTGAAAACTAAAACTAGACGTACCATATAACCCAGCAATTCCATTCCTGGATGTTTATCTAAAAAAATTAAAAATTGCTCATTTGAAAAGATACATGCACCTCAATGTTCATAGCAGGTTATTTTCAATTGCTAAATATGGAAGCAACCTAGGTCCATCAAGAGATAAATGGATTAAGAAGATGTGTGTGTGTGTGTGTATGTGTATATATTCCAACATTTCATTGTAATGGAATGGAATATTGCTGCTGCTGCTGTTTAGTGGCTAAATTGTGTCTAACTTTTTTGTGTTTCCCTGATAATTAGTGATGTTAACCTCACAGACTGTAGCTGGCCAGGCTTCTCTGTCCTTGGGATTTCCCATGCAAAGTTACTAGAGGGGGTTGCTATTTCATTCTCCAGAGGCTCTTTCAGATCCAGGGATCAAACCTGCATCTCCCACTTGGCACGCCTATTCTTTACCAATGGGCCACCTGGGAAGCCCCACAATGGAATACTACTCAGTTTTGTTTTGTTTTTTTTAATGAAAATTTCCACTTGCAGGAACATGGGTGGATGTGGAAGGTATCATGCTAAGTAAATCAGACAGATTAAGAAATCACCATATGATATCACCTATATGTGCTGTGCTTAGTTGCTCAGTTGTGTCCAACTCTTTTCGGCCCCATGGACTGTAACCCGCCAGGCTCCTCTGTCCATGAGCATTCTCCAGGCAAGAATACTGGAATGGGTTGCCATGCCCTTTTCCAGGAGATTTTCCCAACCCAGTGATCAAGCCCGGGTCTCCCACATTGCAGACAGATTCTTGACCATCTGAGCCACCAGGGAAGCCCATCACTTATATGTGGAATCTAAAAACAACAGCAAACTAATGAAAACAACAGAAAAGCTGCAGATTCACAGAGAGAACAAATTAGTGGTTACCAGTGGGGAGAGGGAAGAGCAGAGGATCAATAACAGGGCAGGAGAGTAATAGATCCAAAGTGTTAGGTATAAACCATTAGAAAGCTATACTGTGCAACATGGGAAATAAGGTCAATATTTTATAATAACTACAAATGGAGTATAACCTTTAAAATCGTGAATCACTATATTGTACACCTGTAACTTATAAAAGATTGTACATCAACTATGCTTAGGTTAAAAAACAAAAAAAAAGCTATAAGTTGTTGGAGGTCTCTGGTTCTCTGCACTGAATGTGTTTCACCTCTCTGCTTTGTCTTACCTTGACCTCAAAGGATCTCATGCTATATAAGATTTGAGCATTTATAGACTTCCAAAGGCCAGCTTCTAGGTATACAGGAGAGGAAAAACAGAATCTGCCTTTGTATGGCTATTTGCTTAATGTGAGCCAGCCATGGCTGAAATCCATTTGAATTATGACAGATGTCTCCTCATCATATTTAAGCTTATTAGTGAACTGCAGATATGAGAAACGCATTTTTCATCAATGCCTCAGTAATTCTGAACCAAACATTTGTGAGACTTGACCTATAAATTACACTTTCAAGAACACAAGGATTTAACAAAGGAATGTATTATGATTAATGGTCTGGTGCCAATGGAATTAATGATTTTCTATTAAAAAATACTATACTCATGAGTCTTGGTCATGAATGTATGAGAGATTTCATTAAACCACTTATCCCTAATAGATTTCTTTTCTGTATATAAGTGTGGGTCGTTCACATGTGAGCTGAACCTGGATTTAGAAAAACTTTACCAACATGCTTTAACAGGTATCAAAGCAAGAGGGATTGACAATTTTTATATACTCTCAGTTGTCTTCAATCTAAAGTCAAAATTCCTTAAAGTGGCTTTATGTCCTGTCCTCTGCCTGTTTTACCAACCTCATATCTTTTAATCTTTCCACTGTGTGATACTACAGATATTAAGAGCTTGACTATTTTATTAAATGCCATTCTGTTTCACATTTGCGGACCCCATAATTGCCGCTTTCCTGCCCTGGAACATTCTCCTGCTATTTGTATGCTAAGAAATTACCCTGGCAAGTCTGTGTGTTCTTTCTCTTTTGCTTTCTCTTATCTTATAGACACATTCATTCTAGCACTGTAACTATTCTTTATTCACCTACTTCACCAGTGGACTGAAAGCATCCTGTGGACAGTGATTTTGTTTTGACCATCTTTCTGTGCTAAATACTTCACACGATAACTTGCATAGAATGATCATTCAGTTTATGGCTGTCTTTTTTCACTTTGGGCTGTTGTTAACAAATTACCATAAACTGTGTGGCTTAGACAACAGGCATTTATTTCTCACAGTTCTAAAAGCCATGAAGCTCAAGACCAGGACCTGAAAGATTTGGTTTATGGTTAGGGCCTTTTTCACAGACAGAAACATATCTTGGTGCATCTTCAAATGGCAGAAAAAGTGAGCCATTCACTCTGTGTACTCTTATAGTGGTACCAATCTCATCATGAGGGCTTCATCCTCATTACCAGACCCAAACCCAAACCTAATCATCTCCCCAAAGGTCCTGTCTCCAAATACCATCAGTAGGGATTAGACTTCTAAATGTGAATCTTTCAGGGAGATATTTTGGTCCATATCAATGTGTGAGTGACTGAGTTGATGAGTGAGTGGAAGAGAAAATTACTGGGAAAGCTGATAATTTCCTTTAAATTAATATTTGTTTTTCATATATATGTGTATACACACACACACACACACACACATATATATATATATATTAACTGTGGTTATATTGGTGGACTGTCAGAATGGACCCAATACTATATGTACAGGGAGTTTTATTGAAGTTGTAAGGCAAGATTTTGCCTAGATCCAATTCTTTAAGCAAATGGTGATCTCTATGACTGGCAAGAACCAAGGGGGAGGGCCTGAGTAAAACTGGATTCTCCCTCTCCCTCTCCATTTTAGACACGACTGTGAAGGTGCCAAAATGATTGATCAGAACTCTTGGGGGTGAGTTCCATGCTGATTAGTGTCAACACATTTCTGGGAAATAACCTCATGCTAGGAAGTGAGGGAATTTAAAATGCAGTCTGTCTGCTCTTTGGAGTTGGGGTAAAATATGATGGCTTCATGTGCACTGGAAACGATATGGTAGGAAATACAAAGCTATACTTGTATGATAGACTATTAGCTCTTAATTTTTCACATTTCTATATTTATCTTTAAGTTTTTGATAATGACTTTTGAAAGTAATAGATTATCTCAGCTGTTCAAGGGGATCTAAGTGGATCCTTAACGTATAAGATTTCAGTGTGGAAAAGCTTAGCTCCTTGAGCTGAGCCCAAGAGTTGTATTAAATTCATGAGAATATAATTAAATATTATTGGTCTAGCTGATCTTCTTCACTGTAATTGTCTCTGTTCAGAGCTGTATATCTACGTTTTTATATCTTAAGAAAAGTTGTATCTACTAACCTTTGCCCTTAAGGTTACAATGACAGCGCCTGGTAGAATGTAGGCATTCATTAATATAAGTGAATGATAGCCATGGTTATGAAATTCTGAAGAATTTTTTCAGCTAACCAAGAATTAACATATTTCTTTAAAAAAAAAAAACCACTTTTAAATAATAGTTACTGCCACTCTCCATAGGATATCAAGGACGAAAGAAAAAAAAACATTAAAATTACTAAATCATTGTTAAGAGTTCTGACCCCAATATTTTCCAAGTCACTATGGCTAATAACTTAATATTTCTAAGCTTCCATTTGATTAAATAGAGGAGGTAAAATTTATTATGCCTACATTAAAGTTTATTGTGAGAATTAAATGGGATAAATTAGCACCTTAAGCTAACAATAAACCTGGTTGTTAAATTAACACTTGGAGCAGAAATGGCTAACTCACCCCCAAAATTTATGCTCCTTTTCTGTAATGTAGAGATATTCTGGGATTTAATTGCCCAAACAAGAACTACAGGTCCCAGTCCCCTTATATCAAGGTAGGATTAAATGAAAATTATAATTACTTGCCAGCAGAATGTGAATGGAAATGATTTATGTCACTTCCAGGCCTTCAGGCTTAAGAAACAGATACAACCACCCCAGCATTTCATCTCTCTCTCTGTCAGCCTGATATCAATGTCACTGTCAACCTTCAAAACCACTATCTGAAAGATATTACAACTTCCATCATTCTGGGTCACTGGATGATTGTGTACCACAGAGTCCCATAGCTTTCTAGGAGCACTCAGATTAGATAAGTGAGGAAACAAAAATTATCGTGTTAAGCTCCTGAAACTTGGAGACTATAAAAGCAGTTTCATTACTCTAACTAGGCTGTTACTTGAGATGCAGCGCTAGTCAACAAGCTGCATGATATTGGCTCATTGGCTAAATGGTGGGCATCAAGCAGGCAGACAAAGCAGTTTGGAAAGAAAAAGAGTTCTGTTTTGCTGTGACAAAATAATCAGTAAAACAGTTTGCCAGCAGGTCCTATAGGTCAAGGGAAAATGGTTAGATTAAGTCAGAATTTAATGCATGTGGCCTCTATTGGCTATCCAGAGTATTCTAAAAAAAAAAATAATAAACTCAAGCAAAGATTGGACGATTTTCAAGCAGAGATCAAAGGAATTAGAGAAAGTGTAGAGATTAACAGCTTTACAGATTGGAAAAGTTTCCTGCTTTGGGGCTCACAAATAGCAAGATATCAGGTTGTCAAAGACTTTGTGCATCAAAGAATCACTAAATCTCCTCAAATTAAACAGAGAACTTCAGCTGTGTTGCAAATATCACATTAACAATGTTATATCCCATTTAAGTCTGCTCTTTGAGATGGTTTCTAGATAGGATGTCAATGAGAAAGCTGAGATAAAGCAGATTTAAGAAACGCATATAGGAAACTATATTAGATGTGATCACTTGCCCATGGAATTGACTACAAACAAATTGCTGAAAATATTCTAAATATCTGAAGGCATACACTGCTAAAGGAACCATAGCACAGATTTAAAGTTTTAAAAATACCCTTGGCCCTTTGAACTTTCATGGTCGTAGAGGAGGTTGTGAGAATTTCAGATATGTCATGAAATATAAGAAGAGATTTCGAGACAGTGAGCCTAGCAACAATCAAGGACAATAGGCAAAATAGTTCCTCCCAAGGAGCAGATCACCATCTAATCACAGAAATCTCCCAACCACAGGACAGGGGTCCTTACAATGCTGTTCCTGGAGGATCTCGTTATTGCTGTACACTAGTGACCACCATGGGCTTCCCAGGGGGCACAAGTGGTAAAGAATCTGCCTGAAAATGCAAGAGATATAAGAGACGTGGTGCAGGTTCTATCCCTGAGTCAGGAGTATCCCCCGGAGGAGGCCAGGCAACCCACTCCAGTGTTCTTGACAGGAGAAACCCACGGGCAGAGGAACCTGGTGGGCTCCAGTCCACAGAGTTGCAAAGAGTCAGACACGACTGAAGTGACTTAGCATGCATGGGGACTACTGTATGTCTCTTATTCTTTTATTTCCAAAAGGGAGTTTTCAATTTCATATTCTGTCCTTGTGTTCTGTATTACACATTGAGTGTGAGTGATAGTTACTCAGTCATGTCAGACTCTTTGCGATCCCATGGACTGTAGCATGCCAGGCTCCTCTGACCATGGAATTATCCAGGGAAGAATACCAGAGTATTATTTCTCCAGTATTTCCTCCTTCAGTATTTCCTTCTCCAGTACTACACATTGGGTAATGGATAAACAACTTGTCTTAAAATTCATAGCTTTAAGAATAATGAGGAGTTAGATTTGATCTTATGTAGAGTATTTTGATTACCTAGAGATTTAGTCTATGAGATGAGTAAAGTATTCTTAGGTAATTTGAGATTCTCTCCTTTGTGGAAGGTGACACTAGTGGTTAAGAACCTCCCTGCCAGTGCAGGAGACATAAGAGACACAGGTTTGATCCCTGGGTCAAGATGATCCCCTGAAGGAGGGCATGGTAACTCACTTCAGTATTCTTGCCTGGAGAATGCCATGGAGAGAGGAGCCTGGTGGGCTATAGTCCCTATGGTCACAGAGAGTAGGACATGACTGAAGCAAACATGCATGTAAGCATAAAGAGAAAGTTCATGACTATAGTCTGTGCTTGGGAAGAAGGATGAAATTTGATGACCAGAAGGGTAGATCTTAGTAGAGATGGCAAACTGTCCACCAAAGATCTATATCCTCTTCTATAAAGTACAGATTTTATTTATTTATTTATTTATTTTTGAGACGCAGCTCTTCAATCAAAAACTATATTTTCTAGAAGATGCTTGCATAAAGGCAGGGCCATCAACTTCCTGGTAAGGAATTATAAGCATAAGTGATGTGAGCCACTTCTGGTCCATGGTGATTAAGAAGAGTTCCTTCATGCCTTCTCTTATTCTTCTCTTATCTGTAATTTAAAAGTCATATGGTAGGAACTTCCCTGGTAATCCAGTGGCTAAGACTGCACTTCCAATGCAAGGGGCATGTGTTCCATCCCTGTTTGGGGAATTAAGATCCAGTAGGCTGTATGGCATAGCCAAACAACAACAATAATAACAACAAGTCATACAGTACACAGGGCATGACATTGAAGTCCAGCACTTAGTGACAACTGATCAATCGTCCAACTCTGAAGATACAGATTCAGTACTCATGAGGTCTTCTTAAGCTATATCAACTGCATTCCTGTTGATCCAAACACCTGTTTTTTTCATGTGTTAATTTTTTTCGTATTTTCGTATCTTGCATCATTTCCTGGAGGACAATTTGAAATTTCAGTGGCCAGTTTTGGAAAATTTTGACATGAAGGAGGCATTCAATCTAGACATCAGTTCAGTTCAGTCGCTCAGTCGTGTCAGACTCTTTGCGACCCCATGAATCGCAGCATGCCAGGCCTCCCTGTCCATCACCAACTCCTGGAGTTCACTCAGACTCACATCCATCGAGTCCGTGATGCCATCCAGCCATCTCATCCTCGGTCGTTCCCTTCTTCTCCTGCCCCCAATCCCTCCCAGCATCAAAGTCTTTTCCAATGAGTCAACTCTTCACATGAGGTGGCCAAAGTACTGGAGTTTCAGCTTTAGCATTCTAGACAATGAGTCAGCTCTTCACATGAGGTGGCCAAAGTACTGGAGTTTCAGCTTTAGCATTCTAGACATACTTGAGAATAAAAGGAAAACCAAAAGGAAAATTAGAAAATGGAGAAAAATCTTATGAAGAGATTCATTGTCCTATCTGCCAAAAAGAAAGATGACTTTGGATAATACATGAGATCTCCCTCTTTTAGCTCCATGCCTCAGGGATTGAAAGAAAAAATAAAAATCTCTCAGTTGTGCCTGACTCTTTGCAACCCCATGGACCATATAGTCCATGGAATTCTGTATGAATTCCAGGCCAGAATACTGGAGTGGGTAGCCTTTCCCTTCTCAGGGGATCTTCCCCACCCAGGAATCGAACCCAGGTCTCCCACATTGCAGGCAGACTCTTTACCAACTGAGTCACAAAGGAAGCCCCTCCAGGGATTAATAAGTACCAATTTATTGACTGTACAATTTAATGGAATAATCTAGGAACTGAGTTACTATTAAATCAGTTCTAGAAAAAACTCTATTTTGGGGTATCTGTCTTAAAATGGCTTTTCTAAAAGTCAGCCTTCTCCTTTCCCTGCAGAAAGAAGAAAATGTACCTTTTAGAGTGATAATTTTATATTCCAAAATGGTAACTGGGAAGAAAATACTTAACTATGAGTTTGAATAATTACCTTTATTTTCCTAGCTATTGGACAAGAAGTTAAATACTTAAAGCTCTGGAAGCTATTTCAAGAATATTTTAAAATTTGATTTATGTATATATTATTTTATAAATCATATTTTATGTTATCTTCCTGATAATGAAATAATCTATGAACCTATTTGACTGATTTAATTTAGTTTAGAAAAAAACATATAGAATAGTTATCCAAAGTATAAGATAGTGAATACAATCTGCCTGTTTGTTTATGGTTTATTAAGATGGTAAATTGGACGTGAGTCTGAGTGAACTCTGGGAGTCGGTGATGGACAGGGAGGTCTGGCGTGCTGCCATTCATGGGGTCGCAAAGAGTCGGACATGACTGAGCGACTAAACTTACTGAACTGAAATTAAATATATGTGTTGTTGTATTACATATGTGATAAAATTAATTTTGTTTTCACTCTAAAGTTAAGAAGGTTTTTATTTTCTTAATTGGAGGATAATTGCTTTACGTTATTGTGTTAGTTTCCGCCATACATCAGCATGAATCAGCCATGGTGTATATCCGTGTCCCGTTCCTCTTGAATCTCCCTCCCACACAATCCCACCCCTCTAAGTTGTCACAAAGCACCGGGTTTGCGCTCCCTGCATCATACAGCAAATTCCCACTGGCTCTCTACTTTACATATAGTAATGTATATGTTTCGATGTTACTCTTTCAATTTGCCCCTCCCTCTTCTTCCTGCTCTATGTCCACAAGCCTGTTCTCTATGTCGAGGTCTCCATTGCTGCCCTGCAAACAGGTTCATCGGTACCATCTTTCTAGATTCCATGTATATGCATTAATACATGTATTTTCTCTTTCTGATTCACTTCACTCTGTACACTAGGCTCTAGGTTCCTAAAACTGACTCAAAGGTGTTCCTTTCTATGGCTGAGTAACATTGCATTGTATGTATATGCTACAACTTCTGCAATTTAGAGGTGTGTATATGGATGTTCTTGGGCTGCGATAACAAAATACCATAGACGGGGTGGCTTCAATAAGAGAAATTTATTTTCGCTCAGTTCTGGAGGCTAGAAAATCTAAAATGAAAGTTCCAGAAGAATTCTGTTTCCAATGAGAGCTCTCTGTCCGACTTGGAGATGGCTGTCTTTTTGCTGAATCTTTATGATGATTTCATGATGGAAAGAGAAAGCAAGCTCTCTACATGTCTCTTCAAGGACAGTAGTCCTTTTAGATTAGGGACCCACCTTTATGATCTCATTTAACCTTCATTACTTGCTTATTCCAAATATAGTTGCATTGGGGGTTAAGGTTCCACTGTAGAAATTTGGAGGAGCACAATTCAGTCCAAAACAATCTGAATATATGTAAATAAAAATAAGCTGATGAATGTCTTATTGTATATTGTTAAATGGACAATCTCCATATGAAGTAAAATTAGACTGTTTCTGCATAATGATTAAATTAATCTCTGCTTGGATTGCAGAAATATCACACACTGTGTTATATGTCTTTTGGCATAATCTTGAATCATTCTAACAACAAAAATGTTTAGTTTTGAAAAAAGTTAAAAGTTCCTAATGACCACGATTTCAATGCTATATATTTTAAAAATATTCCCTATAACTGTATTTTGCCTTTGGATATTACTGGCATGTTCATGCATTTTCTCCAACAAATTGTTTCTAATGGCAAATGCAGAATAATAAAATGGTTAAGATATCTTTTATGTCTAAACTTTCTTTGGTAGTACAAAGATTTCCTACTTGTAAAAAAAAAGGGACAATATTAAGAGTTTCTCTGTCATTCTCTGAATTTTTATTTACTAAAAATTATTGTGACAGCTCTTTTTATTTACCAACTTACAGAAAATAAATGTCTGACAAATCAGTAGAGAAATTCAATTTTCCTTGGTCAGTTATGTATAAGTAAAATATTTCAATATAAATATTTGTGTTGTTGTTTAATTGCTAAGTCATGTTCAACTTTTTGCGACCGATGGACTGGAGCCAGACAGGTTCCTCTCTCCATGGGATTCTCCAGGCAAAAATACTGGAGTGGGTTGCTGTACCCTCCTCCAGGGGATGGATCTTCCTGACCCACAGAGATCAAACCCACATCTCCTATGTTTCCTGAATTGGCAGGTGGGTTCTTTACCACTAGCACCACCTGGGAAGCCCCAGCACATATTCTTCTGTTGCTGCTGCTGCTAAGTCACTCCAGGCGTGTCCGACTCTGTGCGACCCCATAGATGGCAGCCCACCAGGCTCCCCTGTCCCTGAGATTCTCCAGGCAAGAACACTGGAGTGGGTTGCCATTTCCTTCTCCAATGCGTGAAAAGTAAATGTGAAGTCGCTCAGTCGTGTCGGACTCCTAGCGACCACATGGACTGCAGCCTTTCAGGCTCCTTTGTCCATGGGATTTTCCAGGCAAGAGCACTGGAGTGGGTTGCCATTGCCTTCTCCAGCACATATTCTACCTGCCTGTAATACAAAGCTGACAGAGCTTTAAAGGTGAGGCAGAGACTGGAGCTGAAATCTTGATGATGTTTGATTGCTTACAATCAAAGGATTTTATGCTGTTTCCCCAGATGGGCCAAAGATTTGTTTAGGTTATTGTGTATCTATTCTCAGGATAGAGGAAGGCTTTTCTTTGTTAGAAATCCACAGCTTTCATAGTACAGCAAAGAAAAATAATTGCCTAACTTTCTTTTGTTACCTAGGCCCAAGCTAACTAAAGATGGAAGCACTCATTTTACTAAGGTTGTTTTTAAGAAAAAAAATATCATCAAGATTATGTTAATAAGCATACACCCAAAAGAATTACAAACAGGTATTCATATAGTGCTTTTTATATGAATGGTCATAGCAGCATTATTTTCAATAGGCAAAAAGTAAAAACAATCCAGTGTCCATCTATGGATGAATGGATAACCAAATGTGGTATGTATGTCATTACAATGAAAATTATTCAACTACAAAAGAAATTATATTCTGATTCCTATTATCATGTGAATGAACCTCAATACAACTATGCAAAATGAAAGAAGCAAGACATAAAAGGTCATATAATATATGATTCCATTTATATGAAATATATAGAATAGATGAATCCATAGAGACAGAAGGCCTATTAGTGGTTGCCAAGGGTTGAGGAAAGGGGGAAGGAGAAGTGATTGCTTAATGCTTAATAGATATAAGGTCTCTGTTGGAAGTGGTGAAAATACTTTGAAGCCAGAAAGAGGTGATGGTTCTACAACACTGTCAACATGTTGAAACTGCTGAACTGTTCATTTTAAAATGGAGACTTTTGTTGGGTGAATTTCATCTGAAGATGCACAAAAATATAAAGAGTCAAACTTTCAGAAACTCTTTTCCTTGGCCTAAAGTTCACTTTGACTTTAATGACCATAGCATCAATTCTATTGGAAGTCCATCTACTCTTTTCTTATGAACTAAGAATTTCCGCTCTCTTGAAGTACTTCAACCATTCCTGGACACTCCCTTATTACAGGACAACATGTTATCATTACAGAGGACCCTCTCGGTGCACTCAGTCTTATTACTAAGACATATGGGTTTTTTTCTCAACATTTTATTAAAAAAAAAAAAAAAAAGAACAAATAAACGAAGGCAATTCTTCACAATTTGAAACCCAGAGATTTCATCCTTTCTAAAAGGCCTCAGAGAAAGGTGAGCCTGGAGCTTCAGTGGAAAGGACCTCCCAGGGACTGTGGTTGTTTAATTGCCAAGTCGTGACTCTTTCACAGCCCCACAGACTGTAGCCCACCAAACTCTTCGGTCCATGGGATTTCCCAGGCAAGAACACTGGGGTGGGTTGCCATTTCCATCATTATTATCTTATTCAGTTTGGAACTCATTATGCTTATTCTTAGATCTAGGTGTCTCAATTATGAAGAGAAGTTAAGTCAACATTTAGTCACCAAAGGACTGTTTCAAGTGACAAACTCAAACTAAGGACTCTTATTAACACTTAAAACTGTTTTAAGTACACAGCTCTTTCCCTGCCCATTCTGTCTATCAGGGAAATGCAAATCAAAAGTACAATGAGCTATCACCTCACACCTGTTAGGATATCTGCTGTCAAAAAGACAAAATGTAAAAAGTGTTGATGAGGATGTGCAGAAAGGGCAATGCTTATACACTGTTGGAGAGAAAGTCAATTAATACAGTTATTGTGGTAAATGAGTATGGAGGTTGCTCAAAAATTAAAAATAAACTACTGTCTTATCTAGTGATCTCATTTGTAGGCATATACCCAAAGGAATAGAGATCAGAATCTTGAAGGGCTATCTGCACTCCCATGTTTATGGCAGCATCACTTACTATAGACAGAATATGAAAACAACCTAAATTTTATTTAACAGATGAATGGCTTACAGCATGTAAGAGATCTATACACAAATAAAGAAAACTATCAGCTTTTTATTTTTTTAAAGGAAATCCTGCCATTTATCACAACATGGATGGAGCTGGAAGATATTATGCTAAAGGAAATAAACAGAACATAGAAAGAGAAATATTCTATGATCTCACTTATATGTTGGATCTAAAATAGCCAGATTCATAAAAGCAGACAGTAAGATAGTGGCTGTCTAGAGCTTGGGGGAATAGGTTATGACACTACATTTTTGGTCAAAGGGTACAAAGTTTCAGTTACAGGAGACGAATTAAATTCTGGAGATTTAATGTGTAGCATGGTGTTGACAATTCACAATATATATTGTATAACGGAAATTTGCTAACTTAAGATCTTAAATCTTCTCACTTATACACATATATAACATACACACATACACACACAGAAATGCTAATATGTGAGAAGATGGATATGTTAATTAACATTACTGTGGTAATCATTTCACAATGTATATGTATTTCAAAACATCAACTTATATACTTTAAATATAGACAATTTTTGTATGTCAGTAAGACCTTAATAGGGCTTCCCTGGTAGCTCAGCTGATAAAGAATCTGCCTGCAATGTGTGAGACCTGGGTTTGGGATCCCTGGGTTGGGAAGATCCCCTGGAGGAAGGCATGGCAACCCACTCCAATATCCCTGCCTGGAGAATCCCCAGAGGAGCCTGGCAGGTGACAGTCTATGGGGTTGCAAAGAATTGGACACAACTACAGTCTATGGGTCGCAAAGAGTCGGACAAAACCTTAATAAAACTAGGCATTATAGTTTTGTGTACAGTTGAAATGCAACCAAACTGAATAAATAATTTCACAAAGTGTGCAAATTATTCAACTGATAACCCACTATACCAAATTATGGTGCCAACCAAAATATCACAGGATTAGTAGTATTTTATAAAAATCTCAAAACCAAAAAAAAAAAAAAAAAGTATTAACTTGGCCCATTCCCAACCAATAGCTCTATTAAAATATCCACCTTATACCACTCAAGTCAAGACTTCAAGGCTGTATAAATGCCCTTCCTAATGTCCCCAGTTGAGAGAGTAGTAAGACCTCGTCCAAGTGCTATTCTCTCTTCTGACAGTATTGTTTAAAATAACTCAACTTTGCTTGACAGACAGATTTCACTGGTGTCTTATGTCATAGCCTACTACCTATGCACCAGCTATGCTTAGATACCAATAGACATTTTACATTTAACATGCCTACAGCAAAATTCTGTTTCAAACCCAGCTGTCCTCCTCCACCCCTTTACATCTCATCCAAGTCAAGAAGCACTTCATTCTTTAAGTTATTCAGGTTCCAAATCATAGACTCGCTTTTGGTCCCTTTATTTCCATTATGGTCTAGAGCCAATTATTTCATCAGTCCTCTCAGATCCTGCTGGAACATGTCCTGTGCTTAGTCGTCCAGTCATGTCTGACTCTGCGAGCCCATGCACTATAGCCCGCCAGACTCCTCTGTCCATGGGCATTCTCCAATCAGGAATACTGGAGTGGGTTGCCATGTCCTCCTCCAGGGGATCTTCCCAATCCAGGGATCGAACCCAGGTCTCCCACACTGAAGGTAGATTCTTTACCATCTGACCACCAGGGAAGCCTGCTCTAACATATATAGTGCTATTATGAATGTGACCACTTCTTCCCATTTCTGCTGTTAATATCCAGTTCCAGGCAACCATTTCTCTTACTTGAATTATTATCATAATCTTGCCAGATCACCTTTGTCTCTGCTCCCAGTGGTCTGTTTTAAGTACATTGGCGTAAGCTCTCCTGTCAGGTCATGTCAAGTCTTGGCTAGAAACACTCGAGTGATTTCTCAGCTTGTTC
Organism: Budorcas taxicolor; assembly: GCF_023091745.1. Taxonomy (NCBI): domain Eukaryota; kingdom Metazoa; phylum Chordata; class Mammalia; order Artiodactyla; family Bovidae; genus Budorcas; species Budorcas taxicolor. The sequence goes on along the minus strand of NC_068934.1, from coordinate 14,944,129 downwards.
AGAGTCACAGCCAGATGCCTAACAGGAACTTGCTTCATCTGCTTCCCCTGCTTTTACTCTCAGGCTTTATTTCCTTAGCCCTTCTCTCTGCTCGTTCTTCTATGACCACATCAAACTCCTCAGTGAGCAAAAATAACAGGCTGACTCAGTTTCAAGAATTTATTCTTCCTGTTCCCTCTAATTAAAATGTTTCCTGAGATATTTATATAGCTTTCTTACCTCCTTCAGTTCTTTCCTTAAATGCTCTGAAGATGTAAAGTCTACCACATTCAAATGGGGGACCCACCTCCCCTCACCTTACTTTGACTACTTTGCATTTCTTTTTAGCACTTAAAATTATCTAATATTTTTTGTACATAATGAGAAGGGATTTATCTCTCTCTTCTTTTAGTTTTTTTACACTACTATCTTCCCAGCATATAAAACAGTGTCAATAAACAAGTGTTATTGTTTATTAATCTATACACACCATACTATATTAACATATAGGGTTGGCCAAAAACTTTGTTAGTATTTTTCCATTACATCTTATGGCCAACCTATATATTCTGGAGCCCTGACTGTAGGCATTTGTCCTCAACCTGTAAGTTCTGATTTAGACTGTCCATTACCGGTGCTGTTTAACAGAGCTCCTCTTGATTTTGTTTTAGAAAGCAGTGTTGGCTCATCTACTCAAATTTTTCATCACCCTTGAATTATCATTGCTGTATTCCTTGTGCTTTGCTCAAACATTCCAACATTAATGATTATGATTCGAAGATCCCCAGTACTGTCATATGACTGAATATATCAGCCTATATACTATCTAGGTAATATTTGTTATACACTGCCTTGTAAAAAGATCAAGTTCTCTCCTCTCCTTGCCCATCCCTATTTTTCCCCTTCATATGTTGAATCTGTTTCTCCCAAGTGGGTAACACTTTGAACATCTGACTAAAATATCTGGAACATGATGCTTTCTTTGGAGGTATTTGAGACTGTGGGAGAATACTGCTATAATTCCCTGCCTTCCACCTTGTTGAGGCAAGACCCATGTTATCACTGTGGAACCATTTACCCTGTGGGCTTCTCTGGTGGCTCAGACAGTAAAGAATCTAACTGAAATGTGGGAGACCCGGGTTTGATCCCTGGGTTGAGAAGATCCCCTGGAAAATGGAGAGGCTACCCAATCCGTATTCTTGCCTGGAGAATCTCATGGACAGAGCAGCCTGGCGAGCTATAGCCCATGAGGTCACAAAGAGTCTGACACAACTGAGCAACTAATTCCCTGCCTTCCACCTTGCTGAGGCAAGACCCATGTTATCATTGTGGAAGCATTTACCCTAATTTGCCCTAATACAACACCTAATACATAAATAGATTCCAAGCAAATCTATATACTCTTTATAACTCCTAAATGAAGTACTCAAAGTGAAACCTCTTCAGTTACTTAGTGTATATTCCCCTGGCTCCTGTTAAGATACCATTGGAATATCTGGAATATCTTGATATTCTTCCCATATATCTCCATGTATTGTCTAAAGCCAAGTATGGCCTATAGAAAGTAAGTGCAGCAACACCTTAATCTCTGACTCTGCTGGTTTTGCTTTGATCTGCTTGCTATTATACGTGCACAGGTATGTCATTTTATCTTTGTACTTAAATTCAAACTAAAAGCTTCCTTGAACTGTCTGCTTGACTTTCAGTATCACTCTACATGGAAATGCACAATAGTCTATTATTCTGCTCTTAACCCACTGCCTTAGGTTTCCCTTTGTTAGTTAAGAGGTTTAGATAAATATGCAGGGTTATTTGCAAACATAAGTTACCTTTGGAAAATATTCACTTTGATATTATACATGAGAGTATAAAAACTGTTCACCAAGAGACAAGCTCCCCCATACAATGAATTTGTATTTCATTCTACTACCAAAATGATGCTCCTGACCTTTCTAGACTTATTATATACTGTTATCACTCACAAATGGTGTTCTACTTTGGCCACCTGATGCGAAGAACTGACTCATTGGAAAAGACCCTGATGTTGGGAAAGGCTGAAGGCAGGAGGAGAAGGGGACGACAGAGGATGAGAAGGTTGGATGGCATCACCGACTCAATGGACATGGGTTTGAGTAAGCTCAGGGAGTTGGTGATGGACAGGGAAGCCTGGCACGCTGCAGTCCATGGCATCACAAAGAGTCAGGCACGACTGAGTGACTCAACTGAACTGAACTGATAAACCGCATCAGATAAAAGACATTGACTTTGTAATAGAATGCAATTATTTTCTACTTTCTTATTACTTTTTAAATATATCTGTTTTACAGGAGGGAAATAAAGAGCTTCTGGCCAATTTTCATAATAATTAATCCTAACCCATCCCTAACCTCATCCAGCTCATGGATTTAACTATATAGCCCCATAAAAACATGGAAAATTAACAATATCATTCAACTCTGTCCCACATGCGGAACTCAAAGCAAAGATCCACGGATCAGAAATGCAATATAATTATAGCCCACACTACCCAGAAACCTGAATATTGGGGTATGAGCCTGTTCTGGGATCCAGACATAACCAGAAGCATTCAGATTCCTGAAAATAATTAACTACATAGCTAATTATGTCCCCACTGATACGTAATCTGAGTAAATCACAAATAAAAGACCTATCCAAGAATTCACAAGTAATCTCAATATGATTATTTTTTTCTTTTTTTTTTAATTTTTATTTTTACTTTACTTTACTTGACAGTACTGTACTGGTTTTGCCATACATTCAGTTAGGAATGTTACCCCCCTTGTATTAAGTTGGGTGATCCTCTATAATGACTAAAAGAGAAAAGAGATGATATTCAAAAGAGAAGCTATCAACATCAAACAAAACAGCATAACGGCCTTAATGTGGGGTTATTTTGTTCAGTGGTCCTTTTTGTAATAAAAATATTAAGATACAGAAGATTTATCTGAGCGAGAAATACTGCTGCATTGTACATGTAACACCAGTGGTTTTATGGACATGGGAAAAGAAGGGCTTTCAAATCTGGAAACTGCAAAACCTCTGTGAACTTGGTGTGCACTGCCTTAGACAGAGAACTTGGATCTTGTCAGTGTATAGATTTGTTGGGTAGAGTAGTATAAATTTATACATAGAGGAGTAACTGCAAGCATAAATTTCCAAAAATAGTGTTCCAGTTTTTCCATGACTTTTTCCCACATTACAGATTGTCTGCATCTTCTACAATACTTTTTTATGAATCTCTATATCCCAGCCAAATTAAACCATTCACAATTTCCTGACAGTATTTGTATCTTTCATATGTTTTATGCTCTGCCTAAGTTGCAAATGTTCCTTTTCACTCATTCTATCAAAATTATGTTCAGTCTCCCTAAAGGCAAAATTTAAATGTGATATTGTCCATGAAAAATTCCTAATTACCCTAGGCATAATTAATTTTTTTCTACATTTTCACAACAGGGACATTACACTTCTATCATTTATTTTTATGCCTTACATTATACTAAATTATTTATATCACCTCCAACTTAATTCTAAAGACCATTGAAAGACTCTTTTTCTAATTCATCACTGAACCTTATATAGCATCTAGCACACTGTCCACTATATAGTATTTATTTAAATATTTGCATCACAGGAAAACAAATGAGATTTTTAGAAGTAGTTAAACAAGTGATAAGAAAAGGGATAAAAACATATCTCAGTTGTCTAGCACATACTAGGTGCTATAAAAATATTCTCAGTTAATATTCAGAACTCCATGAGTATGTATCATGCCTTGGTTATTTAGAAATGGGAATGAAACATAAGAGAAATATATTTGGGCACTTTACTTTGTCCAAGGTCATATGCGTAGAACATGGCTGAACCAATTTTCAACTTGAGTGTCTCTTACTCCAAGACATGCCTTATTTCTTGTTCATCACACCAAATCTTTGCTCCCAGCCTTTCTGTCCTGTATTAAAGGAGTGGAGCAATGACAGTTCAGTTCAGTTCAGTTCAGTTCACTCAGTCATGTCCGACTCTTCATGACCCCATGGACTGTAGCACACCAGGCCTCCCAGTCCATCACCAACTCCCAGAGCTTACTCACACTCATGTCCATTGAGTTGGTGATGCCATCCAACCACCTCATCCTCTGTCGTCCCCTTCTCCTCCCACCTTCAATCTTTCCCACCATCGGGTTCTTTCCCAATGAGTCACTTCTTCACATCAGGTGGCCAAAATATTGGAGTTTCAGCTTCAGCATCCTTCCAATGAATATTCAGGACTGATTTACTTTAGGATGTACTGGTTGGCTCTCCTTGCAGTCCAGGGGACTCTCAAGAGTCTTCTCCAACACCACAATTTAAAAACATTAATTCTTTGGCACTTAGCTCGCTTTATAGTCCAGCTCTCACATCCATACATGACTACTGGAAAAACCATAGCTTTGACTTGATGGACCTTTGTTGGCAAAGTAATTTCTCTGCTTTTTAATATGGTGCCTAGGTTGGTCATAGCTTTTCTTCAAAGGAGCAAGTGGCTTTTAATTTCATGGCTGCAGTTGACATCTAAGTGGTTTTCGAGCCACCCCCCAAAAAATCTCTCACTGTTTCCATTGTTTCCTCATCTAGTTGCCATGAAGTGATGGAACCAGATACTGTGAACTTAGTTTCCTGAATGTTGAGTTTTAAGACAACTCTTTCACTCTCCTCTTTCACATTCATCAAGAATCTCTTTAGGTCTTTGCTTTCTGCCATAAGGGTGGTGTCATCTGTATATCTGAAATTATTGATACTTTTCCCGGCAATTTTGATTCTAGCTTGTGCTTCATCCAGCCTGGCATTTCACATGATATACTCTGCATACAAGTTAAATAAGCAGGGTGACAATATACAACCTTGACGTACAATGAAAACTTATGTTCAAAATAATATCAATTAAATTATCTAAGAGTATAGACTGGAAAGGTATTTGAGTTCATTTACGGAATTTTTCAAGGACACACTTATAGCCTGAAACAAAGGGTAATTTGATACTAAATGGCACTGGGCAAACATATTCCCTAAGAGCTCAGAAAGGAGATAGAGCTGTATGCACTTGAATGAAAGCCCTTGAATGTTAGATGAAAATTAGGAAAATAAGGAGGCCTTATGGAGTCTATGTGGAGAAGGCAATGGCACCCCACTCCAGTACTCTTGCCTGGAAAATTCCATGGATGGAGGAGCCTGGTAGGCTGCAGTTAATGGGGTCACGAAGTGTCACACACGACTGAACGACTTCACTTTCACTTTTCACTTTCATGCACTGGAGAAGGAAATGGCAACCCACTCCAGTGTTCTTGCCTGGAGAGTCCCAGGGATGGGGGAGCCTGGTGGGCTGCCATCTATGGGGTCACACAGAGTCAGACACAACTGAAGTGACTTAGCAGCAGCAGCATGGAGTCTATGTGTCAGGCACAAGGTTAGGTCTTCTACCAGAGTAAGAGATATATTCAACCCCATCTGAGTATTTAGATCTAGTTAAGTATCGAAATATTTCACATGGATTTTACACCTTCTAATTTAGGGTAAATTTTGCCAGAGGTTATGTTTTATTATCTTCACAACCCTGCCATGAAGGTAGTAAGGGTGACATACATTTATTCATCTCTTCATTAATTAATTACTTAATTCATACATTGACTCATTGATTATTTTATCCACAAAGGAAATAACTGATGATTTGCTTTGTGATAGGCATAGCTGTAGGAACTGTAAGATACAAACATAAAATAGTTCTTGGTGTTTAGTATCACTGTTCTTATTTCAGATTGACAACCTGAGTTCATGATAAAAGAACTGATTAACCCAACTATATAGAATGATTTAAGAGCAGGGAAGTAATTGTAATCATATTGTCTAATTACCTAGGAGGTCAAAGAAAATCCTAGACTTGCTAAAAAAGTGTAACAAAATTAAATAGATAAGTATAATGACTACAAAATTGGTAGCTATAGGAACACTATTCCAATCTTATCAGCTATTTTATCCTCTCTTATTCAACCTTTCTCTCAGAAGTCCTGGTTAGAGCTCTTCTGTCCTTCTGGACTATTTTGTCCATATGATTCACTAGACTAAACAAAATATTTTAATTAGGTTTATGTTAATGCAAAGGTGAGCACACAGAGGCAAAAGCTGAGTACTGCAGAGCTGGAATTTGTCACGTATCACACAAATTAAGTTGCTGATAGTTTCAGTATTAGGGACTAGAGCCTTCTTTCTAAAGTCGCTGCTCTCTTACCTATACCCAAGAGTCATTTAGGTTCAATGCAAAGACACTCCTAAAAAGATACAGTGTTGTCACATATGCACAGGACACTTAGCAGGCCTCCTTCATAAAAGCATTCCATTTAAATAGAGAGATACCAATGATTCTGTTACAACATACAGTCTTGTCATTATACATGGGATAACATCATAGCATCTATTTGAAGAGTTTCAGGATAATGACTTGTTCAAACTGTGACTCCTTCAAACCTATCTTTGATATTTGACATCCATCATTTCATTATGCTGGGAAGGAGAAAACATGTATTGATCATATACTGGATATATATATTACCCAATTTAAAAAAGTCTCAGAATAGTACTATGATTATCATGTGTCAACTAGGGTTTCAGAGTCATAAATTACACAGAGAATAAGCATAATTTGACTTGTTTATTTTTGTCACTTTTGTTGTTGTTTAGTAACTAAGTCGTGTCTGACTCTTTGTGACCCCAGGGACTGCAGCATGCTGGGCTCCTCTGTCTTCCACTCTCTCCCAGAGTTTGCTCAAAGTCAAGTCCATTGACTCGGTGATGCTATCTAACCACATCATCCTCTGCCACCCCTTTCTTCTTTTGCCTTTAATCTTTCCCAGAATTAGGGTCTTTTCCAATGTGCAGACTCACTGAGTTACTTTATTCATCTATATACTGGGGCCTATTATTATTGAAATAAGATTTCCAACCAAAAGGATTGTGAAGAGGATCAAGAAGAAATAAGCTTTCTGAATTGTAAACTGATACAAAGTTCAAGGTAGGCTTTATTTTAAAATGTTGTTGCTTGATTCCAACAGCAAATGGGCCTGCTTCCGAAGGTGGATCAAGTGTATCATAAAGCCCACTTTCATTTCAGTAGTCACTCTGACTGCCTTTTCCAAGATTAGTATTTAGCACTGAAACATTTGTTTCTTATTGTCTTTATTAAAAAGGTATGTTTCCCATGCCCATATTCACAATATTAAATAAATAATCAGTCTTGATAAGAGCTATTAAATAGCCTAATATTTTAAAGTTCTTACAGATGCAAAAATCCATTGGTATCTATCTGAATGTTTTTGCAGATGTTAGTGGTATATAATGTGCCTGGTACAGAAATCTCTAAATTCATCAGTTAGAGCATTAAACCTCAGTGACTCATTCATCTAGCTCAAGGCACTTGGTGATATTTAAAAAGCTGAGACTGAATCATAAACTTATGAAACATTATGTCTTTTTTTTCTTTTCTGTTAAATTAACATAGCATAACAAAACAAAAAAAATTCAATTTATTAATTTGGATTCATATTGATCAGGGTAAAGGGTATGTGTTCCGACCCACTTGTTGAGTGGTTACTACATGCTATCACAGTGCTAGTTGTTATAAATATATGTGATTTATTCCTTATATATAATTTGTTCAGAAAGAGAAATCAAGGTCAAAAGATAATGAACGAATGTCAAAGACCACACAGAGAACAGAACTGAAGCTGTGATGAAAACCTAGATCTATCTGTCTCTACTTAGCTTATATCTAATCCCCTTTATTACATCATGGACACAGAGTATGAAAGCTTTTGTCATCAAGAGCACCTGCATTTCTTAAGCAATTATTTTTTCTTTTATTAGTAAATAAAAATATAATAAAACTAATCAGTACTCTATAAATCAAAATATAATAAACCAATCAGTACTCTGATCATCCTAGGATAATCCAGCTCTACCACAATGAAAATTTGGCAAAATAACAGTTTATAAATAATCTTAATGTCTGTTCCCCTGATGGCTCAGTTGGCAAAGAATCCACCTGCAATGTGGGAGACCTGGGCTCGATTCCTGGTTTGGGAAGATCCCCTGGAGAAGGAAAGGCTACCCACTCCAGTATTCCGGCCTGGAGAATTCCATGGACTGTATAGTCCAGGGGGGGCAAAGAGTCGGACACTACTGAGTGACTTTCAGTTTCTGTTTATTTATTCAGCCTTATATTAGAATTAAATGTCTGTGATGATTCAAAAATTAGAAAAAGTCAAAAACTAGTGTTCATATATTTTGAAAACTAGAGGTTTTAGATTTGGGAACCAGTAAATGAAGCATAGTATGCTAAGTTCAGAGTACTCATAGGTAACTCAGTGGAAGACTCTTCTACTCAATACCGAATGGAATGAACTAGAGATGACAAAAGCATATACCATTTGAAATCAGTTCTGGGTTTTCCGCATTTTCAAGGGTCCTGAGACTAAGCTAGACTAAGCAGTAGGTTCTGAGAGATTCAGGTTCAAGTATCATCTTCCATTCTCTACCTAGCGATATTCCTTTCCTAATTGACCCTCTCCCCATTATTCGTCTCAAATGTGCCTGAGCGATTAAGGCTTTGCCCCAGTTTGTATATAGACTTCCTTTTAAAGGTGAGTTTCCAGACTGAATTTCTCTTTCTCTCTGAATATCTATAGCATTTATCATTTAGAATTTCTACATTTCACTTGGCTGTTTATGGGTCACAATTATAATCATTTTCCTAATCTCATATACCCAACTCATACCTTCCAATCAGCAGAAAGCACTGTACTTTCAATAGATCTTTTAAAATATCCAACTCTTTATGAGATTCTCAAACATAACAAATCTTCACATCTCAAATATTCCTTAAACCCTTTCAGTAAGGCAATTTGCCTTTTGGTATAGCCACTCTGTAATATATTATCCATACCTGGACACTTTTGAGAGTGAAAGGGGGCTCTCACCCCATGAGACAACAGTAACACCTGTGAAAACTGAGGCTGTATGAGCAGGCTGGTAATTAAGGTCACCCTCTTTCCCCTGGGCTTCCCAAGAAGCTCAGAGACAGTGTCGTAATATTTTTACCTGTCCCTGAAAGACAGGCAGAGTCACAGCCACTTCCTATTCCACATCAACTCTCAACTCACATCAGCACGTCAAGGGCCCTTGCTGGCTTTTCTAAGTCTGTGGACTTTAATTCCTGGGGTGCAGAATTATTCCTCAGTGAAGAGGGTGGAGGAACACTGTCCCGATGGAGATATGTCCAGCTTTACCTTTTCTCTCTGACTCTCAGATCCTGTTACTTAGGCCCTTCAATTCAGCATAAATTCAGTCTGTCCTTCATGGGCTGATTTTCTTTATGGCCCTTCAGCCCTGTGCCTCCCTCAGCCTTCAGCTCCACAGTTTGTGAGGCAATAGAGTGCATATCTGAACTACATTTAGACACGGTTCAAATGCTTCCCCTCTTAGCCACCTAGAACCCATTCACATGCCACCTAAAATTTTATGAGTGAACTTTCTAGAATACTCTTTGACTGTTAGACGGATAGTTAGTCAATGGTTAAATCCACATTTGAGAGAATTTTACCTCAAGCTCAGTCAACAGAGCCTGTTTATAGCTCTGTCATCTGCACCATACAACCTAGTTCATAACCATTTCTTCACCAGCCTTGGGTGTATTTCCAAAAATGGTTTGGTGTTAGTCTCACAGAGAATTTTTTAAAGTTCTGTTCTCTTTGAATATTTTGTCAGAGTCATTTTCTGTTCTTCCTATTCCCTCTTTATCACATCAGTTTAGTGGTATTGCTGATACCATCAGTAACAACAGAGGGTAACTTTAAAAAGCAACTCTAAAAGCTTACACACTCTGATTCATTTTAGATACATAGATGTACAGTCAGTAAGCATTCTTTATCATTTCCATTTTGCTGCAGAGAAAACTGAGCTTCCGAGAATTTTAAAACATTTCCAGGGTCTAATAGAAAGTGACTGAGTCAGGTTACAAAGTCTGTATCTGCTGGAGCCATATTTTGTGGAAACACTGAAAGTTCCTCCTTACAACAACTGTTTGCAATGACCTTCCCCAGCACCAGCGACAGGAAGTTGAAAGACATGGGTAAAACACCGAGGTGAATGCCAGGCATTAGCCAGCAGCCCCTGTTCATAAAATGCCCCTTTATTTTTCTGCTTGATGGATCTCTGTTTGCAATGGCGTCAGCTCTCTTTTTCTGGCAACATATCCATCTGGTTTGAATACTTCAGCTTTGACCTTAAGTTTATGTTCCTTTATATTCTCATCGATGAATGAGATCCCTTGGGACATATAAGGGGTTGTCTGGTACCTTTTTAATCATTAGTATTGCCTTTTGAATATCTTGTATCATTCTGCTGATGCTAGAAACATCAGTGCCTCGTTTTACACAGATCAGCAACACTGTGTACACCAGTTTAAGTTATTTTGAATTTGTGTCAAATAGTATTGCACTCATTACTCTCATATGGGCTTCTCCGATAGCTCAGTTGGTAAAGAATCCACTTGCAATGCAGGAGACCCTGGTTTGTTTCCTGGGTCAGGAAGACCACCTGGAGAAGGGATAGGCTACCCACTCCAGCATTCTTGGGCTTCCCTTGTGGCTCAGCTGGTAAAGAATCCGTCTGCAATGTGGGAGACCTGGGTTTGATCCCTGGATTAGGAAGATCCCCTGGAGAAAAGAAAGGCTACTCACTCCAGTATTCTGGCCTGGAGAATTCCATGGACTGTACAGTCTGTTGGGTCACAAAGGGTCGGACATGACTGAGAGACTTTCACTTTCACTTTCATTATCCTCATAGCTGAATTCAGTTGCAGCTTAAATTGATTCTTCAGATGCAGAAAATGTACTGCCAGTGTTGCATCAGGAAAGGTCAGACATGTTTTGATATATATCTGTAATATCTGTGATCAGTATTAAAATATGCATTATATTGTGGTGTAGAATAAGGCTTCAGATTTGGGTTGAAGGTCTAACTCTATCACTAATCTGTCTGATGATGGGAAGGTTACTAAATGGTCCTGAAGCTCATTTTTCTCATCTGTCTAATGGTCATTATGATTTCATATCATGTTTCTTAAAATGCCAGAGATAGTTTAATGGCTGAATAAATAGTAACTCTCATTAAAATTAATAGTAATGACTCCTACTGAATCAGTAAGTAATTAATACATTTGTTTAAAGAAGGTGACAATAAGGCTTAGAAGTTGTAATGGGTATCAAGTTGAGATGGTACCTCAAATAGTGGGGACAAGATATGGGGAGTGTTAAAAAGTAAACTGGGTCAAAGACGTGTGGGCTTTGGCTGGAAAAGGCCTGAGTAGATTAAAATCATTTCACCATAAGACTCAATTCAGAGAGACAACTCTTTCCTAAAATGTTTTACTATTGCCATTCAAGTGATTAACAGAGTTGTTTTATATTAGATAATTGATCCTGCATACTTGCTCATGCATTTTTTTTTTTTTTTGGTTCCAGTCTATTTTTTCAATCATACTCTCATAACTGAATCCTCTGCAGTGTAATGAAAGAATCATTTAACTCAAATATCCATCTCTGGTGGGTGGCATTTTATTTAATGAAGTTGGAAGTGTAAATTCATTGAGGGCACCAAGGGATGGTATTTTTATGAGAAGAACATTCCTCAAGCAGAAAGGTCACACAGGACAGAAAAGAGAACATAACTGGAACTGGAAGACCAATCATTAACAATGTGTGACCTTGACAACTGAGTGAATCCCTCTGGGGTTAAATCTTCTCATCTGTTACACAGGAAGATGGTATATTTGATGAGCTGTGATGTTCCTTGTTGAGTTTTAATCATTAAACCTTAAGACGGACTTTCAAGGAACTTTTGTTTTCCTTCTTTGTTTGAAACTCACATGCAGTGAATTAAATTAATCAGAAAATTCAATTTATAACTGTCAACACTGAGGTTTATTACCTTTTTTATAGTTTTTGTTTGTTTGTTTATCTCTTTTCCAGTTGTCTCTGATATTCACATTCTTTCTGTCTCCACCATAGGTACCTGCTCTAATAAATTTATGTTTTAGGATGATTGTTAGATACATATTTTTCATCACATAAAGTACATCATGCTATACATTTCATTCTATTACATATGTTTGACCTAACACTATGTTACTGTTTGTATCTCTACTTCATTGCTTCTGAATGCCAGTCAATGTCTTCCATAATTAGCTGTTCCCCTGGCACAAGATATCTAGATCATCTCCATCTAAATAGAGCCCCTGGTGGTTCAGTGGTAAAGAACCTGCCTGCCAATGTAAGAGACACGGATTCAATCCCTGGGTCGGGAAGATCTCCTGGAAAAGGAAATGCTAACCCACTCTCGCATTCTTGCCTGGGAAATCCCATGGAGAGAAGAGCCTGGGATGGGAAGGCTAATCCCATGTAGCCTTACAGTCCATGCAGTCACCAAGAGTTGGACACAACCGAGTGACTCAACAACAGCAACAACAATAATTATTGCCCCAGATATTCATATTTTGCCAGGATAATTATTAGGTATTATAATTTATAGTTTTGTTGGTATTGAGTAGTATCCTTTTTGCCCATTCCAAACCTTTTTCCGAACTGCTTCTATCTGGTAATGAAAAAATATTGATTTTTCAGTATCTTGTATTTGACCATCTTGCTTATTTTTCTTATTGGTATTGATGGTGTATAAGTAGATTATGTTTGATTTTTTGATAGATAATATTCTGTGCAATAGATATTTTATTTCTTTGTTTCCTATTTTTATGTATTTTATATCTGTTGTTTTGCTTGTAGCAGTTGTAACAGGTTTCTCGCCTTCATAACGGAGAAGGCAATGGCAGCCCACTCCAGTACTCTTGCCTGGAAAATCCCAGGGACAGAGGAGCCTGGTGGGCTGCAGTCCATGGGGTCGCGAAGAGTCAGACACGACTGAGAGACTTCACTTTCACTTTTCACTTTCATGCATTGGAGAAGGCAATGGCAACCCACTCCAGTGTTCTTGCCTGGAAAATCCCAGGGATGGAGGAGCCTGGTGGGCTGCCGTCTCTGGGGTCGCACAGCGTCGGACGCGACTGAAGCGACTTAGCAGCAGCAGCACCTTCATAATGTTAAAGAGAATGAGTAAAAGTTTGTCCACTGAATTCCATATTCATTGTATATTTTTGATAGATAACCTTGACTGACTTAAGGAAGCTATAGTTCATTATTAGCAGTAAAAACATCTCAATATAAATAAGTAATAAGCTTATAAAAATCAAATACTTTTGCTACATCTATTCGTAGTCATGTAATTTTTTCTCTTTCAGTTAATTAAAATGGTATTCATGTCAACAGATTTTTTTCTCTTTTAAAAAAATTTATTGGAATATAGTTGAGACAGATTTTGTGATATTCAAAGATTTGGTATTTCTTAGAAAAACTATTTTTCACACACAGATATAGTAGTATAATATTTAAATGAAATGAGACCCATATTTTCTTTTTAAATACTGGCTTTATTCTATTATGGAACCAAGGTTAAACCAGTCCCATGAAAAACTTCATAGACTTTCCTTAATTCTTATTATGAAACTGGCTGTATAAAATTATCTCCTTAGAAAGTATTCTTCGTGCTCTTGTATGATGTTACTGAAACTGTCTTTTATCTTCTTTTAGGGTGGGGGCTGCTGAGATGCTTGGCTTGATGATGATTTCAAAAACTTTAATAGTTATTAATCTATTCAAATTTTAAATTTCTATTTGTGCCTGTTTTATCATTATATATATCTTTTGAGAATGTACTCATTTCGTCTAGAGTTTTCAAAGTCAAATTTCAAACATCAAACATATATCTGGCATATATGTTCACTTCATTATTATTTAATAATATTTTCAATCTATATTCTGTATTTATGATTTTCCTCTTTTCAGTCTGTATTTTACTTATTTGAGCATTCTTTTCTCTAACAAAAAAAACAACTTTTGGGTTTGTGAAACTACATGTAAATCCATGGAAACTACATATCCATCCATCACAGTGTCAGGTTTATGAGAGACCATAAATATTTACTGAAAGGATAGCAGAGTTATTTCTTCCACGTTAGTAAGATCTTGGAAATGACAAAGATGTTGGTAGAAACAATATGCTATTTGTAGTTAAGAGATTTGGATCCAAAAAGGGATAGCAATCATTCTTATCAGTGTGATTCTGATCAAGTTACTTAAAATCAGGAAGACTCAGTTTCCTCTGTATAAACTTTTCTTCCATACAGTCATCATGGGGATTAAAAATGCTGAGTATGAGAGTACTTTGTAAACATTAATGAATTATAAATATTTAGAGAAGGAAGAAAAGAAGGAAAAATAAAGAAAATAAAAAGAAGAAGAAGGGCATAGCTTTACCTAACTATAGCACAAAGAGAATTCTGAGGATAATAGCAACTTCTAAGTAAAACAAAACCAGGATTTGATGCCAAAATATGCGATTTTGGCCCCCTACTGATTTTATTTGTTTGATTTTAGATAAATCTCTAACTTTTCAAATATAAAATTGGAGATTACATTTAACACATAGGATTCTTAGAATCTCAAACAAGACAATAGATTTTAAAAATTATGTAAACTGAATAGTGTTTCTTATAGCAATTCATTTAAATAGACATGCATTAGAAACATGTCCAAATATTGTTAGAAAACCAGTTTTCTGATGAGATTTTTCAGACTGCCACTAAAAGTCTTTCTACATTTCATTTTTTTGAGTGACCACCATACTGCTTTCCATAGTAGCAGTACCAATTTAAATTCACATCAGCAGGGTAACAGTGTTTCCTTTTCTTCATAATCTCACCAATATGTATCACTTTTACTTTTGATAATTGCCATATGAAAAGATGTAGGGTGATAATTCATTATGGTTTTGTGTTTTTTCTGATATTAGTGACTTTAAACCTTTTCACATACCTGCAAATAAGTGTATATCTTCTTTGAAAAATGCTTATTCAAATTCTTTAGCCACTTTTTAATCAAATTGAGTTTCTTGTTATTTATTTTGTTTCTGCTGTTGAGTTGTAGAAGTTTCATATATATTTTGAATATTAATTCCTTATCAGGTGTATGGTTTGAAAATATTTTCTTCTATTTCGTAGGTTACCTCCTATTTTATTGTTTTCTTTGCTATGCAATAGCTTTTTAGTTTGATGTGGTCCTACCTGTTTATTTCTGTTTTAGTTGCCTGTGCTTTTGGTGATACATATTTTAAAAATTACTGCCAAAACCCATGTCAGCGAGCTTTGTTCCCATATTTTGTTCTAGGGGTTTTATGATTTCAGGTCTTACAAATAAGTCTTTGATCCATGTTTAGTTAATTTAGCAGCTCATGATAAAGGTCTAAGTTCAATCTTTTGCACATCAATATGTATTTTTTCTCAACACCATCTATTAAAGAGAATATCTCTTCTACACTGTGTATTCTTGGCACCCTTTCAAAGACAAGTTGACTGTATATGTATGGGTTTATTTTAAGGCTTTCTATGTGTTTCACTTGTCCATGTGTTTATTTTTATGTTTTTATGCCAAAACTGCACTGTTTGATTACAATAGGTTTGCACTGTGATTTGAAATCAGGGAGAGTGATTCCCACAGCTTTGTTCTTATATAACAAGATTACTTTGGCTATTTAGGATCTTTTGTGGTTCCATACACATTTTAGGAATTTTTTCCTATTTCTGTGAAAAATGTGCCTGAAATATTCATTGATATCATAGTGGATCTGCAGATTTCTTTGGGTAATATGGATACTTAAAAAATCAGTATTTCTAAGATATATGTGTACTCTTATGTTCATTGAAGCACTATTCACAATAGCCAAGACATGAAAACAAGTATCGATCGGTAGATGAATGATTAAAGAAAATGTCTCACACACATGCACACAGGGAACTTTATTCAGCCTTACAAAGGACGAAAGATTGTAGTTTACCACAAAGTTGATGAACCTAGAGGACATCTGTGCTGATATACTCAGTCGTGGCCAACTCTTTGCGACCCCATGGACTGTAGCCCACCAGGTTCCTCTGTCCATGGAATTCTCCAGGCAAGAATACTGGAGTGGGTTGCCATTTCCTTCTCCAGGGGGAGGATGTATGCTAAGTAAAATAAGGCAGACAGAGAGTGACAAGTACAGTATGATCTTACTGATATGTGGAATCTAAAACGTCAACTTTACAAAAGCAGAGAGTAGAACAGTGCTTACAGGGACTGGCGTAGGGGTGGAATAAGGAGATATTGGTCAAAGGGTACAAACTTTTGATTACAAGATGAATAAGTTCAGGGACCTAACATACAGGCCAGTGATTGTGGTAATAATACTACATTGTATACATAGAATTTGCTGTCATTAGATCTGAAGTATTTTCACCACACACAGTAAAAGAGGCAACTATGTGAGGTGATGGGTGTATTAAGCAGTCCAGTTGAGAAATCATTTCATGATGTCAACATATATTAAAACAAAATATTTTACATCCTAAATATAGACCCTTGTTTTTGTCAATTTTATCGGAATAAAGTTGAGGGGAAAAACCCAAATTTCATCTGTCAGCTATACTGCAATAAAGCTGGAGGAAGAAAAAGTCCCTTTCTATCAGATCCAAGAAAGACAGTTTTTCTTCTGATTTCAATACTAAATTGTCATATGCATGCAATTGCTCAAGTAGTATGTGCTTCCTTCAAAGACAACTGCTGAGCATCTACAATCAGCACTAAACTAAGCAATGCAATGATTACAAAACTCACCAGAGAGAAATGGACATTTAAGAAAGAAAATTATGACTGTAAGTAAGAGCAACATATAATGAAACATGCCAAACTTATAAGCAAAGGTGAGGGAGAAAAGCTGTTATCTGAAAGGAAACGAAGCCAACTCCTAACATAGGGGTGTGGAAAGTTGAAGGGTTAATATATAGAGGGATTTGTTTAAAATGGGTCACTGTCATATGTGTTTGGAAGTGTAGGTGAAAAAGGACATGTTCTGAGGAGGAAATGAAACACAGCTATGAACTGGGGAGAACTCAGGCTACACTGAGAAATTACAAATTTCCTGGAGGGCTTAAATGGAAGGGTTCATGCGTAGGGCCTCAGGGATCATGGAGAAATTATGGTTTGTGTAAACTGAAGCCTGATACCATGCTAAAGGATGTTGAGTGTAATCAGAAGGCAATATGAAATCACAGAGGATTTTCAACAGAAGTGTAATGTGATCAGAATCAAAGTTAAGAAAACCATGTGTAGGTCACTGAAATAATTCATACCCAGCAAATGAGTTATGGATAGGAGGTAGTGGTTTGGGGAAAGAAAGGGCACAGATGTGAAAATTTTGTGCAAAGTAGAATTAGGAGGACTAGTGAGATTGTAGTCAAACTATTGATATCTTCTTTCTGCCAATTACATGTTGGTATCTATATCTACGTATGTATACATGACTTCCCAGGTGACACAGTGGTAAAGAATCTTCCTGCCAAATCAGGAGACACCGGAAACACGTGTTCAATCCCTAGGTCTGGAAGAGAGCCCGGAGGAGTAAATGGCAGCCTACTCCACTATTTTTGTCTGGAGAATTCCATGGACAGAGGAGACTGGTGGGCTATAGTCCATGGGGTCACAAAGAGTCGGACACGACTTAGTGACTAACACTACCGCTACTACAGCACAAACACACACGGGACACATGCAGGTGAGGGACCTAGCCGTATACACGTCGCCAGCTTTGTGATATAATTGTCTCTGAATATATAATGAAGCTATATTTTGTGATATTTCCCCATAAAACAGGGGTTCTACTCTAGAGTGGTTGAGGGTGAGAGGCTGGCAGCACATCTAGGGAGAAATATCTGTGCATGATAATTATAAATTGGTGATATCGGAGGCGAAATAGACAGAAAGGCAACCATCCTTGGCAAGGTAGTCGCTGGGGGATACTAAATAATTGACTATTAAGATAACACACAACAGAACCTCTTTAAGGGAAATAGATTTGAAGGAAAGGCACACTAATGAACTGTGTCCAAAAGTATACAAACAGCAATGGCAATGTGGCATGGGGCTAATTTCCTCTCCACTGTGACCATTTGCTTGCTGGAGGCGTTAATGGCACTAATTGCTTGGGGACGGCTCTGTGAAGTCCATTTTATCTGCTTTGCTGAGAAATATATGAGAAAACAATAACATCTCAAGAGTGCTGTTTGCAACCCTTTTGCAAATCAGCTACAATTTATCCTAGTAGGATGTGATATTAAGAGAAAAGCCTACTTCTCATCTGTATGAACCCAATAAATCTCCCTTCAACCCAAGAACAAAGGTCTTCCAAATTAACTCTTCATGGATGGGTTGCTTGCTGCCATTTCTGAGTCAACAGGGATGGGTATCTGTGCTGTAATTCTGTTCCTGAGCCCAATCCTCTGATTACTCTAAAACAGCAAACAGTGAAAGCAAGATGACAGGCAGAAAATGAAAGACTTTAGATACATAGGGAGTCCCTGAACAAAAGTAAGTCAGTGTTGTTTTATTTTTAAGTAATTGGCTATTAAGAAACCTGGGCTTGGCACAATTAAATTATCCAAGTAAACTAGACATTGTGTTTACCCACAAAACACATGTAAGATCATGGTAATTAGGCATGGCCTAAATAGCTGATGGCTAAGCAGAGGACCCCATATGATTCTGAAGTATCATAGAAAAAGAAGATACACGAGTGAAGGGAAGAAATGCCCTTCTCCCTAACCCCGGAAATCAGAATTAGCTGTCACTGTTGCAGAACATCTCAAGAGAAGGGATATCAGTGGCAAACCTGCAAAGATGTGAAGGCAAGAGAAGAAAAACTGAACTGTATTTCTTTTCATTCCCTCTGTCTTCTTTTGTAATTGTCAGTGATTTTCCCTGTATTTTGCAGGATTCAGAATAGTAATTATGGCTCCACTATAAAATTTTGAGCAATTTTTTGCATTCTATAGTGGCTGGAGTGGCAAATAGAGCATGTTGCAGAGATTGAATGGTTAAAAAATACCCCCATGCAATCAACCACTGTGATCAAGATGGAGGACTTTACTGTTACCATCTTCACAGCCAGCTCATGACATTATGATACTATGCATCAGTGTGACATTCTCTGAAGAGTATATACAGGATGTCATCCTCAGGGGAATGAAAACACTGCCTGGTTTAGCATATCTGCAACATGCTGCTACAGAACAAAGTTGAATATTCTTCTACTAGAAGTCATCAGCTGAAACTCCCATGGCTTCTAGCTACCAGATAGTAGGTTACATGTTTAATGCTCCTACTAACAATTGGTGGTAAAATTTACATGTTCATAAACAACCAAGAGCAGACTTAGAACTGATATATCTAGCAATGATTTTGGCTGTCACACATGGACGTTCACGTAGTGTCCTGCAGAAAGGTATCCCAAAAGAGGTGGGCAAACGGAGTGCTCAGCGGGTCTGCCTCCAAGGGGGCGCTTTTGCAAATTTGCTCTAAAGACCTTGGCTTTAAATAGATAATCATCTCATAGATTGTATATGAATGGGTTGTTTCAGCCTTAATCACCCAGAGCAGCAATTTTTCAGGCTGGAGCAGCCCAAAAGGACCTCATGGTATGTGTGAGACTTTCTCCTGTTGACAGCTCCCCTTCTTCTTAGTACCATACCACCAGGAGAACTGTGGGCAAGAGTTACACTTTTAAGTAATATAAGTAGTCTCAGTTCCAATCACAACCACTTTTGCCATTGAGGGATGAGTAATCCGAGACAAACCATTTAACTTCTCACAGTACAAGTTTCTGTTTCCTCACCTCAACTTTCAGAACTGGAGTCTTCTTCAAGGAGTCAAAACACGGCAAGTAGAAGCAGTGCATTTTTGGACTCTGTCTGCGTTGGTGATGTTGTCAGTCTAAACTGTCTCTCCTCCATTTTAGAGTAATTCTATTTTTGGCACAACTAGTATAGTTAGGCTTTCTAATTGAGCAGCACTTCTGTTTGACATACTTTGGTCAAAACTTTTACTTGGAAATTGCAGTTTTCTAGAGAACTATTTTTAAAAAGTCCTGGCAATCGCCTTTCCTCTAGCTAAGTGAACAGTTGGGGGTAGAGGCAGTTGCACAATTTGGCAGCTTCTCAAGAGATAAAGGAAGTGCATACAGAATAATTGGTAACATTTCATTTTTCAAATTCAGGATTTGTCATCCAAACTACTTCAAAATTCACATGTACTTAAATATATGTTTATTCCTCTATGGAAAGATCTTCCAAGAAATAGCAAGTGTCCCCTCCTCTCAAGATGCTTCTGCTCTAATGAGGGGAAAAGCCATATAACTAAGGGACTATAGAGAAACTCATTCATTGATTGGTGGATCAGTTCACTCATTTATTCAACTAATATTTGTTGAGCATTTGATGTGCATGAGAAACTGTTAACATGGGTCTCCCAGACAGCAGGCAGATTCTACATCTGAGGACCAGGGAAACCCCATTAGAAACTGTACCAGATGCTAGTGACAGTGAGATGCACTGGATATCCCACCTTAAAGGAGTTCACAGTCTGATGGGAGAGAGACACAGCAATGCAATCGTTACATTCCTGTGTGAAAAATTGTAACCTCTGTAGAGATTTGGAGAACAGGGCTAAGATCTTTATGGGTTAAAATATGGAACTGTGTTTCCACCAAGACTCTGGTATGAAACCCCTTGTGAACCCTGGCCCAGTGTTGATGACTCTCACTCTTTCTTTTTTTCCTGTGTCATTTGGCCTGAAAGGTCATCCAAGGCTTCTCCTTGATAGAATTCTATTCATTCTCAAGGCCTTATTTTTCAATTGAGATTGAATTGACATATAGCATTAGTTTCAGGAATCCAACATAATGATTGGTGTTTGTATATATTGTGAAAAAATCAGCTCAATAAGTCTATTAATGTCTGTCAACACACATAGTTGCAATTTTCGATGAGAACGTTTAAGATTTACTCTCTTAAGATGATGAACAGGCGAGCCTTCCATTCTTCTAAGGACTCTAATCTCTGTTCCTGTGATTTCTTGTAGTATCAGGAAACAGTATGCCTGGGCTAGACCACCTCTGTTCCCAGCAGGAATGCTCTCATTGAGTTAAAAATTTAGTGTTATGCTCTGAGCCCTTATGAGATTCAATATAAGAATTGTCTATCGGTTCACCTGAATCTATCACAACACTGTTAATCAGTTATACACTAATACAAAATAAAATAAATAAATACAAAGAATGGTCTGTTGGGGAAAAAAAAGATTTACTCTCTTAGCAACTTTCAGTATTATTTTTTTTCTGTTTTAACTTATAAAAGCTTTATTTTACTTTGACATGGTTTTAATAATATTTAAAATCCCTTTCTTTTTTTTTTGCATTTCAAATTTATTGGCAGAAAATTGTTTACAAGTGGCTCAGCAGTGAAGAATCTGCCTGCAATTCAGGGGACTTGCAGGAGATTCCATCCCTGGGTTAGGAAGATCCCTTGAGAAGAAAATGGCAATCCCTCCAGTATTCTTGCCTAGGAAATCCCATGGACAGAGGAGCCTGGAGGGCTGTAGTTCACGGGGTTACAAAGAGTCAAACATGACTGAGGGACTAAACAGCATAAATGAATTGTCACTTCTCCTTTTGTTTATCCTTAACACTACAGTTTATCTCTTTTGTTATCTGAAAGAACCAGCTTATGGTTTTTTGATTATTTCTTTGTGTTCTATTTCATTGATTTCTGGTCTTTATTTCCCATCTTCAACTTCCTTTGATTTCCATCAACTTGTTATTTAGAGGTGCATTTCAAAATTTCCAAACATAATTTTATATAGTCATATTTCTGTCACTAATTTCTAACTTAACTGCTTTCTTATCGGAAAATATGGTCCAATATTATCCATTCATAGTTGATACTTGCTTTTTGTACTAGTTTTGTGTGCACTTGAAAAGAATTTTTTTGTTTTTTTGTTTTTTTTGGTTTTTTTTTGCAGACAAAAGTCCATTTATTTTTTTATTTTTTTTAAAAATTTTTATTTTTACTTTATTTTACTTTACAATACTGTATTGGTTTCAACATACATTAACATGAATCCACCACGGGTGTACATGCGATCCCAAACAAGAACCCCCCTCCCACCTCCCTCCCCACAACATCCCTCTGGGTCATCCCCATGCACCAGCCCCAAGCATGCTGTATCCTGCTTCAGACATAGACTGGTGATTCGATTCTTACATGATAGTACACATGTTGGGTTCAGAGTTCCATATGTCCATTTAATAAAATTTGTGTTGTTCAAGAATATATTCTTAAGTTTTTATCTGTTTTAACAAAATGAATAACTGAAAGATATATATATATATCAATTTTTTGTCTCTTTTTAACTTTTGGCTGGGTCTTCACTGCTACTTGCTAGCCTTCCCTAGTTGCAGCGAGCAGGAGCTACTCTATGATTGTGGCGGGCAGGCTTCTCATTGTGGCGGTCTGTCTTGCTTAGAGCACAGGCCCTAGGGTGCATGAGTCTCCGCGGTTGCAGCACACAGACTTACGTAGTTCCAGTGCATTGGCTCTGGTATGGCTGCAGTGCACAGGCGCTGGAGCATGCTGGCTTCAGTGGTTTGGGCATTCATTCTCAGTAGTTGTGGCGCACGGGCTTATTAATTGCCCCACAGGCATGTGGAATTTTCCTTGAACAGGGATCAAACCCATATCCCCTGCACTGCCAGGTGGATTCTTAACCACTGGACCTCCAGGGACGTCCTCAGGCTCTCTTACATATCACTTTTTCACTTGCACTCTATTTTGTTTGTGTAGAACATACTTCAGTGGACTTTACATCGTCTGTTATCCTGAAGTCAAGTCTCGGACTGAAAAAAATCTTTTGTTCACTTTGATTCTTGAATGCTTTAACTAGAGAGCAAATTCTGGATGCAGTTATGTTTTAAAACTATTATTTCAGGTTTATATGGCTGTCGTGGAGTTCTGCCATCATGTTACTCTTTTGTGGATAATCCTTGTTTCCTGTTGACTTTAAAACTTTGTGTGTGTTGTCTTGTAGTATTACGTTTATTTATCCTTGGTTCACTGTATTTTCTAAATTTGAAGAGTCATGTCTTTCCCTAATCATTTCTAGTCATCGTCACTTTCAGTAATGCCTTGTTTCTGTGCTCTATTCTCCAGCGCTTCTGCTAGGTATATACTGGATGTTCTCTTTCAACTTCCTGCCACTACTCCATTCAGGGTAATTGCCTCAGTTTCATCTGTTTAATTGATTCATTATCTCTTCAGTTCTATGTACTAGGTACTCTCAACACTTTAAATTTTTAATTTCAAGTATTTTTCATTTCTGTAAGTTCTTTTGAAGTTTCCAGAGTTTGCTTCCTGTTCTTTTTTTTTTTTCCAGACAAAATAGATTTTATTTCTGTAATCACCATGTTATATTTTATACCAATGACATTTATTCACAACTGGTAGTTTGCACCTTTGACCCCCTTTACCCATTTTGTCCATCCAGCTCAAGTAGTAGTAGTAGTAGTAGTTTAGTCGCTCAGTCGTGTCCAACTCTTTGCGACCCCTTGGACAGTAGTCTGCCAGGCTCCTCTGTCCATGGGATTCTCCCGGCAAGAATACTGGAGTGGGTTGCTATTTCCTTCTCTGTATCCGAGTTCATTATTTTATGTTTTTTGTTTGGCTTTGTTTTCAGAGTCTACATGTAAGTGAGGTCATATAGTATTTGTCTGTCTGACTTAGACTCAAGGCCTGCTTCTGTCACAGCTTCTGCTATGAAACTTTCTCTTAAACATTCAGGCAGAATTTATTGCTCTGCCAAGCATACATCCATATGCAGTTACAAGATAGCAGTTAAATCTATTTTATTATGGTCTTAAATAAACTCTTATTTGTTCACATTACTGTTTTCCCTATTAAGCTGGGGATCCCTGAAGGCTGGCTCTCCTTCCTTCTGGATACTACAGATATCTAGCATGGTACCCAGTGCATGAAGTTTTAGAGATGGCCTACTGAACAAATTAAGGGATGAGTTTTACTGAGACCTTTGTGGATAGGGAGTCCAAGTGTAGAGTTTTCTCTAAACACTTTGAGGATAACTTCTATTGCTCACAACTATACATAAATGTTTGGAAATAATTAGAAAGGTTATCATTCCTAAATGTAAAGTAGTTTTAACAGTGCTTTTCTAGAGAAAATAACATGGGTTTTGGGTTGCCACCAACACAGTATGAATCTGTTTTTCATTTATCCTTATGATTTTCTCCAAGAATCTTAACTATTTTGAACCTTAGTCTGCCTCATATCATTTTTAACAATTAAATATTAATCTTCTACTTCATTCAACTGAAAAGATAGGCCTTGCTGAGATATACATATTTGAAGATTCTAGCAAACTCGGGCAACACATTATTGTAACTCTACAATGCAGGGTTCATCTATTTGGGATTGCCCATTTCATGACATGCAGCAAACCTTGTATATTTTTTGAGGCAAGTGCACTTCCTAAGAAATGACTTTCATATCCGTGATAAGATGACACTCCACATGCTGCCAGTGTTAAAGGAGATGTCACCTTGATGGCAAGGTGACAAGGAAGGTAATAGCATGAGAGAACCCAGTATCAAGAGACCTAGGAAAAAAGATTATTTCTCAGTTTTCTTTCAGCATTTTAAATCTGCATTCATAAAATGTGACTTTCCAGAATGACTGTAGCTCATAGCAAATGGAATATTCAGTGACTATCCTCCTGGAGCCCAGGGAAAACTTGTGGGGCAATGATATAACAGGCTTGTAAAAGTCAACAGAGACCTTCTCATACCTGAATTTCTCTTATTACACAAATGACACATTATTCTGCATTGATTCCCCTGTCTCCCCACCCCAGGACTTACTACATGTCAGCCACATTTCCCATCATAGCATCATTCATTTTCTTCCACCAAAAACCTTGTATCTCAATGCACTTCATTTTTCTTGCGTTTGGCATTTGACTTTCAAGACTTAGACAGTTGGAATTTCTCCTGGAATCTTCCTCCTAGACTTTCAGACTGAATGAAGTGGACATCTCTTATATGTCTGTTTCATCATAGTAACATCACATTTGTTGAAGTACACATTACTGTCTCTCTCATTCACAGTGATGGCTTTACTTCACTCATCTCTGCATCATCCAAATTTAGGAAAGTGACTGACAATAACAAATATCTATTAATGTCTTATCTAGGAACCCATGAAGAAAGGAATGAGATTGTAATGGAGTAAGAGTTGGTGAATTTGTAACACTGTATCCATGTACTGGATTACTTGTCATCACCTAATATGTGATTAACACTCTCTTACATTTTCATAGTCCAGTAGATGGTCTGAAATCTTTACTATTATTTCTTTTTCCAAAAGGAAATGAATTAATGAATGAATGAAAGAAGGAAGGAAGGAAGAAAAGGAGGAAAGGAAGAATGAAGGAAAGGAAAAAGGAAATAAAGCAGGCTAGAAATAATAAAATTATATTCTGTAGTTCTGGAATAGACTCTGTTTTGCTCTCCAATTCCTTATGGAGTCATGCTAAAAACTTGCTTAAGTATGTCCATGTAATTGGCTGAATTGGAGTTGACTAAAGATTTTTCCTTTATTTTCTTTTTTCCCCAGAATCAATATAAACTGTATATGTATATGTGTGTGTGTGTGTGTATATATGTATATATATATTGCATTTTCAGTAGAACTAATTCAACCCACCAAGCGTTTATGGGGCACATAATACACACTAAGCAAAGCAAGAAAAAAATTTGAGCAAGTCATGTTCTCTGTATGCAAAGGAAGAAAACTGAGTGAACAGACCATGAAGACGGCTGAGTGCCGAAGAACTGATGCTTTTCAATGGTGGTGCTGGAGAAGACTCTTGAGAGTCCCTTGGACAGCAAGGAGATCGAACCAGTCCATCCTAAAAGAAACTGATCCTGAATATTCATTGGAAGGACTGCTGCTGAAGCTGAAGCTCCAATACTTTGGCCACCTGATGCAAAGAAGTGACTCATTGGAAAAGATCCAGGTGCTGGGAAAGATTGAAAACAGGAGGAGAAGGGGATGACAGAGGATGAGATGGTTGGATGGCATCACTGACTCGATGGACATGAGTGTGAGCAAGCTCTGGGAGTTGGTGATGGACAGGGAAGTGTGGCATGCTGCAGTCCATGGGGTCACAAAGAGTCGGACATGACTGAGTGACTGAACAACAAGCGCAATGTGCCATGCAAAAGTTTGGTGTGAACATGTGCAGGAAAATATGCTCCCACATATTTAGATGCCCTAGTCTGTGTCCCAACCTCACACAGCCAGCCAAATGGAGGAGAGAAGGACAGCATATGAGTGGGCTGCATCCCCACAGTGTCTACTCTGGACAACAGGCAAGTCACCTTGAAGGAGTCCCCCCTTGATCCTGATTTTCCAGTGTACCAGGAGAATAACATAAGTTTGTTTTTAAATGCAATGGGTTGGATTTTATTTTTCAGGAAGATCTCTGGGTGTTTTTCAGCAGGATATTTCAGATGAAAGTCTTCATGCTCTAAAAAGAGAAAAAACTAACAATGTACTTCTGAGATTAGGCGGGTAATTTAGAACACCGAGTCCTTTCACATCCCTGGGGTAGACAGAGTCACATAGGCTGGCTCTCAGAATCAATAATCAAAACAAATCCTACCCCAGCTGGACATGTGGAATCTGTCCAGTTAATGAAAGCTCAGGCTCCTATTTTTAGATTTATCCTCACACTAGGGAGACAACAGTAACATAAAGGAGTTTTGTTCAAAAGCCACTAGGCCTTTTCAGAAGCGAGTTTCCCTTTAAATAGATTTATTTCCTTCTCTCTCTTTCCTTTCTTCCCTGTTCTAATTAAAGCAGGTTGTGAGGAGGAGTTCCTCTTTCCGAAGCCAGATTTTCTGTTTTGAGGACTGGCTCTGAGCTTCCTATTTGATGAATAAACCAGGCACTTTGAAGCCTTGCTAAACAAAATAGTGTTTGCTTGTTTTCCTGAAACCTCAGGGATATAGAGATATTAGAATCAACCTCTATGGATTCCTTGCCAAACCTCCAAAAGTCCCACTGTTGTTTTGGAGAAGAAAGATAGGGTGTCTATAGTTAAAAACAAAACAAAACAAAACAAAAAAACACTCCCAGAGTTTGGGTAAAATAACTGTTCCTTGGACTACTGAGATCAAAGGTGGCAGGCAAGAGAATGAGACTTGGCCAGCAGTGTAGGAGCACAGAGAAAATTACAGAATCTGGAATGAGTACATTTCCCATAAAGGTGTCTCCTCAATCCAGAACTCTGCTGGGCTGTCCATGGCTTCTGGGGTTAGGGAGGAACTCAGACAGCCCTCTCTTTAGTTCACAACTGAGCTTCCACTGTAAAAGTCTTCCAAAAATCATGTTTGCAATGTAATCCATGTGTAGCACAAATCTAAAATGGACAGAACATCAAACTGAATAGACTCCAGTGAGATCAGCTTCCTAATCACAGAACTGATCCTAAAAGAGAGTCAAAGGTGACAGAACATGATTAGACAACACGGCTTCAATCTTCATCTCAGCTACTCTCTGGGCCACACGGAGAAAATTACTTCATTTCTTTGAGCCTCGGGTGACTCATTTTTAAAGTAATACATATGCTTCGCTCACTGTGTTTCTCCTATGTCAGGGCTTGCGCTAAGATCTTGACTAGTGTTACTTCGTTTGATCCTTCAAACAGCTCAAAGAGATAGAAAATAGTATTACCTATCTAGTTTCAAATGAAGAAACTGAAGCTTAGAGAGCTCAAGAAGCTAAACTGCCAAGGGGGACTAGCTAGCAAGGGAGTAGTTAAAATAGTAAAAATAAAATATGTAGAGTTGTTGGTGTGAAGCAGCCTCAGCGATGTTCGTCTTGCTGAGGGGGCTGGTGGTGGTGCTGGAAGTGTTGGTGGCTGAAACCACGAGCTGGTAATTAGCAGGGAGGCTAAGGAGTGAGGGGGCTTCCCAGGAGGTGCCGTAGTAAAGAATTCACCTGCCAGTACAGGAGATGCAGGGTCAATCTCTGGGTCAGGAATAGCCCCTGGAGTAGGAAACGGCAACCCGCTCCAGTATTCTTTTCTGGACAATTCCATGGACAGAGGAGCCTGGCAGGCTAGTCCCTTGGGTGGCAAAGAGTTGGACACAACTGAACAACTGAGCATGTACACAGTGAGTGAGGACCCAGGAGGAAGGAGGTTTGGAGTTCCATCAGTCTCAGCTTAGTGCCCTGCATGGAGCCGCTACACAACAAATACCCATTGACTGACATACCCAGGATTATGAGATGTTGACATTTCCAGGACTAGGTATCCAGCATCAAGATTTTGGACGCTGGGACAGGCATTTTTATGAAGCACATGCCTCGAGCCTGGCTTGTCTAAACTGTGTCCTATCGGAGCAGATGTGTACAGATTTCATAAAGACAGATCTGTGATGAGAGGCTATGGATCTCCATGGAAGGTTCTATATGGGTAGCATAATAACACTTTAGGAAACAGGTTTTCCATTTTTCATAAATTTTGCCTTAAGCAACTGGGCTGTTTCAAACTCAGCTTTCAATAAAACTCAAGCCATCTGGACTTCTTCAAATTCAGGCTTCAATATTGCCCAAACTGCCTATAAAAATGCAAGCAGAGTATTAATATTAAGCTTCTATGCTTGTTAAGAATAAATTAATTGAATATGAACACTTGGCGAATGTATCGACATTGGTTATAAGCTTATATAATTGAAGAAATAGGCCCTTAAATGACATTCATTGTAATATGAGGTTGCATGTGTATTAAAGTACAAACTGCTTCAGGCAAAGATGTTCAGGGGGCGTTTGATGTTGGAGTTAGATATCTGGGGAAAAGGAGGTGAGCACTATCTTCCCATGATGATAAGGTGTCAATACAATATAAAGTATTAAATACCTATTAGGATCTTTGCCTGGATTCCCTGGTGGTACAGTGGCAAAGAATCCATCTGTCAATGCAGGAAACAGGGTCCAGAAGATCCTCTGGAAGAGGAAATGGCACCCTGCTCCAGTAGTCTTGCCTGGAGAATCCCATGGACAGAGGAGCCTGGCAGCCTACAGTCTACAGGAGTCTCAAAAAGTCAGACACAACTGAGTGACTGAGCATGCACATGTGATCTTTGCCAATGCCATTTAATCTCACAAAACCTCTGCAGAGCAAGTACCTATCTTCCCTTTCGAGATATGGTTGGGAAACAGGGATTTGACATTACTGAGAGGTTCTTCAGGTCTGCAGAAGGGCTGTGATGAGAAGGCAGGCTTGAACACAAAACCTATGTTCTCACTGGTGAGAAACAGTGAACAAACCAGGGCAATCCTCTAACACTGGGTACTCTGTACAATACATTTGCCTTGCCCTGTTGTTCTCTTAGGCTAATTCTAGGCAAATTATCTCGCCAACTAGGATCTTTCTTTCCAAGCCTGACTGCTTTGAGGAGTGTGGCATCTTCTCCAACCTCCACTCTTGTATCTGGAATGGCATCTAGAAAAAATTGGGGCATCCCCTGAGGGCTATGGACTTCCCTGGTGGCTCAAATGGTGAAGAATCTGGGTGCAGTGCAAGACCCTGGTTCAATCCCTGGGTCACAAAGATGCTCTGGAGAAGGGCATGACTACCCACTCCAGTATTCCTGCACTGAGAACTCCGTGAACAGAGGAACCTGGCAGGCTACATGTCATAGAGTCGCAAAGAGTCGGACATGACCCAGGTGACTTAGCATGCACACACACATGCACACACACCCACACATACACACACACACACATGCACACTGAGGGCTATATTATAAATTGCCTTTCCTGTATAAGATAATACCAATTATAATCCACCAATATCAAATTTGAAGATTTCCAGAAGGCCTACCTAAATGGAAAAGACAAATGCCATCTTTGGAGGGGATCCTTTCCCTTCAATCATTCAGGACCCACAGAGAGGAAGCAGTTAACAAGCAAATGTTCATTAAACACTACAGGGAGTAAACATGATGGTACTATAAGAAGAAAGAGAAGAGGCACCTAATCCAATCTAGGACTAGAGGGAGGTGAGTTCTGAAAAGGTGGTGCCTGAAATTGACGTTGAAAGTGATTGTGGGTTAGACATCAGAAATGATGAATTGGAAGAAAAGTTATGACCAACCTAGATAGCATATTCAAAAGCAGAGACATTACTTTGCCGACTAAGGTCCGTCTAGTCAAGGCTATGGTTTTTCCAGTAGTCATGTATGGATGTGAGAGTTGGACTGTGAAGAAGGCTGAGCACCGAAGAATTGATGCTTTTGAACTGTGGTGTTGGAGAAGACTCTTGAGAGTCCCTTGGACTGCAAGGAGGTCTAACCAGTCCATTCTGAAGGAGATCAGCCCTGGGATTTCTTTGGAAGGAATGATGCTAGAGCTGAAACTCTAGTACTTTGGCCACCTCATACGAAGAACTGACTCATTGGAAAAGACTCTGATGCTGGGAGGGATTGGGGGCAGGAGGAGAAGGGGACAACCGAGGATGAGATGGCTGGATGGCATCACTGACTCGATGGACGTGAGTCTGAGTGAACTCCGGGAGATGGTGATGGACAGGGAGGCCTGGCGTGCTGCATTTCATGGGGTCACAAAGAGTCGGACATGACTGAGCGACTGAACTGAACTGAACTGAGGCTGTGGGGAGATAGTGGCAGAGTACAGAATAAACAGTCATTAAGGAGGCAAAAATCACAGGAACTTCAGGTATTTCTGTATTGTTGGGACATCTGTGATGTGGGTGGTGACAAGGCATGCATCTAAAGAGATAAGTCGTGGTCTGTACATGAAGGGCCCTGCACTCATGATACGGAGCTTGGACCTCCACTTCTGCAAGACAGAAAGCCACTGAAAGGTACAGCAAGAAAGCTGATTCTCAGTTCTATATTTTAGATTATGGCTGAGCCCCTCTGTTGTCCACCTGAAACGACCACAACATTTTTAATCAGCTGTTTTTCAGTCTCCCAGTTATGTCCAACCCTTTGCAACCCCATGGACTGCAGCATGCCAGGCCTTCTTGTCCCTAACCATCTCCCAGAGTTTGTGCAAGATTATGTCCATTGCATCCGTGATGCCATCCAGCCATCTGATCCTCTGATGCCCTCTTCTCCTTCTGCCCTCAATCTTTCCCAGCAGCAAGGACTTTGCCAATGAGTTTTCTGTTTGCATCAGATGACCAAAATACTGGAGCTTCAGCTTCACTCTCAGTCCCTCAGATCAACTGGTCTGATCTTGCTGTTTAAGGGACTTTCAGGAGTCCTCTCCAGCACCACAGTTTGAAGGCATCAGTTCTTTGGTGCTCTGCCTTTATGGTCCAGCTCTCACAACCCTACCTGACCACTGGGAAGACCGCAGCCTTGATTATTCGGCCCTTTGTTGGCAGAGTAATGTCTCTGCTTTTCAACACACTGTCTAGGTTTGTCATAGCTTTCCTGCCAAGAAGCAATCATCTTTTGATTTCATGGCTGCAGTCACCATTTGCAGTGATTTTAGAGCCCAAGAAAAGGAAATCTGTCACTACTTCCATCTTTTCCCCTTCTATTTGCCATGAAATAATGAGGCTAGATGTCATGATCTTAGTTTTTTTTAATATTTAGTATTTTTTAGTATTTAATATTAATAATTAATATTAGGCTATGCCCTAATACAAAATGTTTTGGGTGTTAAAAATTAAAATTTAAAAAAGTATACATCATATGAAGAAAAAATGCCT
This sequence comes from Budorcas taxicolor, assembly GCF_023091745.1. Lineage (NCBI taxonomy): Eukaryota > Metazoa > Chordata > Mammalia > Artiodactyla > Bovidae > Budorcas > Budorcas taxicolor. The sequence continues at coordinate 14,912,250 of NC_068934.1, read as the reverse complement.
ATATAATATCAATATTAATATGACTGATTATAATTTTGTGGTTTCTAGGACTGAGGTTCTTTTCAGATTTTTTTATTCCAGATAGATACCTTGTTCATGTTAGCCTGGCTGGCTCATCACTGCAAACACAGTCTCTCAACATTCCAGATGTCTCTCTGGAGCTAAACTAGTCCTTTAGCCATTTCCTTACTTCGCTAGGACCTTATTGTATACAATGAACGAATACTGGACTGCGTTGCTATTTCCTACTCCAGGGGATCTTCCCAACCCAGGGACTGAACCCAAGTCTGCTGCTTCTCCTGCATTGGTATGCAGATTATTTACCACTGAGCCACTGGGATTACCTTCTCTCCTTTATGTTCTATAAATTTAAGACTCCAAAACAGCACTTTTAAAATGTAAGTTGTATCTACCAGTATTTACCATATTAGATACTAAAACATATTTGAAATGTATTTGCTCATTTAAAAATTATAGTATTATATTCTTAGATATTGGCATACCCTATTTTTATGAAAAATAATATTTTCTAAAACAGAAAGATTTAATAAAAAGAGTGGCATTGTATATTTTTCACAAAGTCTTAATGTCTGGCTTAGTTGAAAATATATACATTCACATATTTGCTTCTGTATCAAATCTGCTTTCATTCATACATATATATGTATATATACACACATATATTTTTGATTGATATATATGAAGAAATCTGCACAAAGATGTGTAGTTAGAAAAACCCAGGTCCTTATAGATCTTCTGAAGGATCTCAGGGACCTCCCAAGATGGACCTCAGTTTTATTAAAAGCACAAATTCCTACTACCCTTTTCCCCACATGTATCTTGTTGATAGCTGTAAAGAAAGAGTACTAATCTGAAGAGTTAAGTACTCAGTTAATGATTATGCCTTGACTATGGATTAAAGAATCAGACACCTGAGCATTTTTCTCTTCCTCAACCACATGATTGAATTGGTAGTTTATCACTTTGTATGCCGAGACTGTCTCTTTCTCTTCCCCTAATTTGTACTTCGAGCCTTTATGAAGGCTATGGACATTTCACTTCAGCTTGGGAATCGAGAAAAACAGTGCATACTCAATCAAAATAAAACTCTGAAGAACTTGAAAATACTCTGTTATCTAGAATGAAATGTCATATAGGAAACAGGAAAACAAAACAATTTCAACACCAATTTATTCATTAAAATCATCTTCATAAAAAGCTTTTCTCTCTCCCTTTCTCATTCTCTTCCCTTCCTTTTCTCTCTCTTTCTCTCTATGTACATAATGTTCCCATCTGATAGCTTTATTTTTATTTATAATAATAGTGTTAAAAAAACAGACATTCATCAATGGAACAAAAAGAAGTTCTAAATGTTAGGAAGATGGGGTCAAATTTATGGTAGAGAGAGAACAGAGGAAAACAGGCCCAAAATGAGAAGCAAAAGGTGTTCTTTACAACAGAGCCCTGGGGAGACTCTAAACCCAAGCTCATCAACTGCATTATTTAAAGATCTATATTTGCAACTTTTAGCAAGTTAGATCTAGCCCTATTTTCTCTTAAATCCAATAGAATTTTCTGTGGTGATGGACTTCTCTGTGATCTGGACTGCTCAATAAGGCAGCCACTAGCTACATATAGCTAGTAGAACACTTAAAATATAATTGGTATAGTTGGGAAACTGTATTGTTAATTTAATTCAAATTAAATTTTAAAAATCAAAAGTGGCTAGTGGCTACTATACTGAGTAGTGCAGATTTAAACAAAAGGAGAGGATATCTTCACATGAGAAGTGTTTGTTAACTCAAACTGTTTATTTTACTCAAATATTGGAATTCAATGCTGTTGTTGGAAAGAATGAGGTAAGTCTATTAACTGACAGAAAAGATGTTTATAATTTGGTATATTTTGTGTGAAAAAAAATTAGGTGAAAAATATAAGACAGTACAGTATATATTCATAGGAAATTTCTGAAAGCATATATATCCCCTTTGGGGGAGGACTGGACTTTTTCTTCTATATATTTTTAGAGTTTTAAACAAATGGTACAGTATACAGAAAAACATAAGCACGAAGGGAGAAGTTAGTCATAATTGTACACCTACAGATAACTATCATTAGGAGTTAAAGATATTTCCTACTAAACATGTTCAAATAGATAGTTTAAAAAGTTAGATATGGAGGTTGAGAACTTTAAAATAGAAAAAAAAATAATTTACCTCCTCTCGATATGTGAGAATCATTTTTAAGTATTAAAAGAGTAGGAAAAAATAAATCCCAAGAAACAGTTCAACATATATTTGAAACAAGAACTTTTCTATTTTATGACACATGGCAAGGGAAATTAAATTCAAAGAAACTCAGCAAAAATATCTGCCTGCACAATGATAAATAGGACAGTGTGGCAGTAGGTAGGGATACTCCAGGTCTTATTCATCACTGTGTGCCCAGGTCACTGAACAAAGGGGCCAAGGGAAAGCTGGCCCTGTACAGATATGTGTAAAGCAAGAAGGCATTTTAAGCACTAGTAAAGGACATGAATGAGCAATTCATATGAGAGGAAGTGGAAGCAACTAATACAAATATGAAAAAGTTAAATTTTACTAATAATCTAGTGTTAGTTGCTCAGTCACGCTCCACTCTTTGCGACCCCATGGACCGTAGCCCGCCAGGCTTCTCTGTTCATAGAATTCTCCAGGCATATATGTGCAAAAGGAAACAACATTTATACACAATCTCTTATTTTCAGAACAGCTATGGCTCAAATAATGCTAGAGAAACTATTGTAACAATGTCTTAAGTATTGAAGTTTACATATGTGTCAGAAATAGTTATGAAACTAATACTTTCCTCTGGAACATTGTTTAAAATGAACTAGCTTATGATACTTAAAAATAATTATGTTTGATCAAAGCATTCTTTATAATAGCCAACATAGAGGACAAATTAAATATGTGACCATATTAAAATGGTTATCTATGTGATGGTAATGTATACAATGGCATAGAATATCATCATAAATATTTTAAATAATTTTACATGGCATGGAAACATTTTTTTAACTTAATTTTACTTCATGTCTGTAGTTTTCAACATTTCTTGGAACAGATGCTTTTCCATTGAAACTTTATATAGAAACATAGTATGTAGTGACCACATGGACTGTAGCCCATCAGGGCCCTCCGTCCATGGGATTCTCCAGGCAAGAATACTGGAGTGGGTTGCCATTCCCTTCTCCAATATGTAATATATAATCACTAAATTTCAGTTAATATTCTTGCATTTTTAATTTTAAAATCACGCAGTTATAGTACTAATACTTTTCCATGAATTCAGGGGTGCTAGATGGCATTTGCAATTATATGCAAGCTTCTACATCAAAACAATTTGTTATTTAGTTTATATTATAAAATTGTTATTCTTCTACAATTTTAAATTATAAAACTATTTTTCAGTAAATTTTCAGTAAAGTCATCTTGCAGATTAAATTGAACTTATTCAAAACTTTGAATGAAGTGTAGTAAAACTGTGATTTTAAGTAGAAATGATATGGCTTTTATAGCTTATAGATATTAAAGTCAGGGGAAAAAAAAAAACAAAATTTATACCTAGTACTAGAACTCTATAAAATGTGATATGATCATATAAGATATACATTTCTCACTACAAGACATGTTATCTAACTATGGAGAGAGCAAGCTCTGTTCAAAATTTGACCTGACATGTTGGGATGATATATAGGTGCTGTAATAATGACCTTATCTTGAACTCTGTGTAGTGAGCCATGTTCAGGCTCCATTTATTTAAGACACTCATACATATCTTTAAAGTTTCCAATTAGTTGCACATAAAAGAATGCAAATTATAGCTTGAGAGTAGAAAAAAATTTCCAAGGTCTTCCTAAAATAGTCTGACACATTTGAATATGGTGGCATTTTTGTATGTTAATTTTAAAAATGGATAAAGTGCACTTTAAAATAAAATTTTAAATAGCTACCTTAGAGCACTTTCACAGAACACTGCAAAACAGAAAGATAATAATTCTGCAGAATAGATAATATTGTTGTCACTTTCAATGTAGATATAATTATATACAGAGGTGTAATACAAAGATATGCACAGGACAGAAAACAAAAAGCACTGACATATTGATACTATACATTGGTTGTTATATGAAAATGTGTTTCACTTTTAATTTTCTTTAATATCCAAGTTGTCTATTATGAATATTTTCTTATTCCCAAAATTTGTATTATAGTTAAAAAAATTTTTTCTTCTCAAAGCTGTTTATTTTTTCATTATTTATATGAGCCATGACATAATTTGAAAAGAAAAACTATGAGCTAATGGTTTTGATAGATATAACTTCCATAGATTTTAATTGCCATGAGTCTTTTATTCCATCTAATTTTCATGCTTTCATTTATTCATCATTATACAAATAGTTTTTGAGAACACACTATATTCCAAGAATGGGGTATTGCTAAGGATATTATTTTTTTTCCAGGCCTTAGGGCTGGCAAATAATTTTGAAGTGCATTAATGGTGATACTTGTTTTGGTATTATTGTAGTCAAGAGATACTTAAAAGCAACTTGCATAGGAAACCATATACTGAACTTTGTGCATATAAAGGCATGGATAATGGGTGTGTGTATGCATGTTCACTCCTTGTGTGTCTGTCAGCAAATTCTTTGTATTAAAATCATTCTATTTTAAAAATTTGAACAAATATCTTACATATTAAGTTTGAATTTCAGAGTTACTAATTCATTCATTATTATTATTCTTTCTTTTAACATGCCATATGCTAAATATTCCTGAACACATTAAAACAATCGATCACTTGAGCAAGGCAAATGATATTATCTTACTTCCACATAGATAAAAATACATTTTTTTCCCAAATGCAAAACTAAATTTAAGAAATTTTACACTGAAAGTCACACATAAAATACTGAGTCTCTTTCAGGGTCAAGATGTGCTTGAATGCAAAAATGCCATTTATAAAAGGTTAGCTCATAATGAAGAAGAAATTAAAGTTTTAGGGAAAAATACCTCCTGAACATACTTGCTTGAGATCATGAGTCAATTCACACCAATACTAATGGACCAAACCATGAACTATATTTGATGTTTTTATTTCTGAGACATTCAGAAGCTTTCTGATTTACAAGCAAAGTTTGTAGCCATTCATTCCAGGGGTAGATTTTAATACGCCTCTAGATGCGTTATCACAGCTGAACATAAGAATGAGTCCTAGAACTAATTCTGGGAAAGATATGTCAGAAGCTATTAGTGAGCTGAATCTGTAGCATAATATGTCTTTCACTGAAGCTCTAAGGCATCATTTTGTCCCCAAGAGCCCAATGTATGTATTCCTCCTCCTCTCTATACATGTTAATTCCACCTTTGGGCATTACTAGGATATCATAAAATTTGGATTATATTTCAGCTAAATCCATGTACAATATGTGTGTGTGTGTGTACATACTATATTTCTTTTGGTAATGTTAATTTCTTTTCCCCAGCAGATACCAAATCTTCAACTGACAAACATATTTTACGCTAAAAATCTAGCTTCTTTATAACAAGGTTATAATAATGTAACATGGATTCCACCTATCCCTTTAGAGAGTTTTAAAGACTTATAAATAATGTATTGAATTTTGCTTAACCAAATCTATTATCTTGTATTTTTGATACATTTATCTATAACATACTGGTTCCTTGGGTTTATTCAATTTTTTTAAAGGTGACTGTTTTATTTTAAATTTTATCTATTTCTGTATTTTCGGCTTGCTGGGTCTTCATTGCTGCGCACGTTTTTCTCGAGCTGCAGCGCGCAGAGGCTGCTCTTCACCGTGGTGCACAGGCTTCTCACCGCGGTGGCCTCTTTTGTTGTGGAGTACGGGCCCTAGGGCACACAGCCTTCAGTAGCTGTGGCACATGACTCAGTCGTTGCAGTTCCCAGGCTCCAGAGCACAGGCTCAATAGTTGTGACCCAGGGGTTAGTTGCTCCATGACACGTAAGATCTGCCCAACCCGGGATGAGACCCATTGGCAGGCAGATTCTTTACCACTGAGACACCAGGGAAGCCCTCTCCAGCTTTATAACTTTAGAGACTCCTTGTTTTTCACATATTTAGTGTTTGTGCTAAGTTTGCGATCATAGGTTTTACTTTTGTTGAAGAGCTAGCACTGAGTCTTCGTGTAAAACTGCAGAAATCTTTACATGCTATAAAAATGACTTTTCAATAAAGTACTTACAGGGAAAAACAACCAAATTCTATTTAGTTTGCCCTATTATACAACTGGCTATTTTTAGATGAAAAACTTCAATGTAAAGTGAGTTCAGAGAAGTCTGCCAATGTTAACTATGTTTTTTAAGAAGTTAGATGCAAAAGACTATATTTTTAGTAATGACATTCTGATAGTACTCCTTGATTTTTATTTTTATTTTTTAATCTTTTAAACAAGTTTCTGGTTTCTTTGGAAATAGTTTTAAAAGTTTCCTGATTTTTTAAAAGTAAGTGATTACATGTTAAACAAACAAAAAAAAAAATGGAGAAAGAAGTGGAATTGAAAGGCAGAATAGAAACCTATAAAAACTGGTATTTTTCAAAAGATTAGTGTTATTAGGCACATTGCTCAGGTAATTAGGAAATACCGTTTCCATTTCTAATTAAAATGTAAATAGTTTTGGAACTAGACATAGGCTCCATAGGATTTGGAGCCAGAACATGTAAGCTAAAGCTAAACAAGTTTTGTGGTCTTAGAAAAGTTAATCTCTTTACTTCCTTTTTTTCACATAGGAAGTTAATATAGGTATGGGGAAAGTAGTATTAAAAATTTTAAAAAGAATCCAGTGAAAGCAAACTAATATTAATCTTATAAGAATTAAATAAGATAATACAGGTGGTATAGTGGGAAAGAATCTATCAGTGCGAGAGACGTAAGAGATGTGGGTCCGATCCCAGGGTCAGGAAGACTCCCTGGGGCAGGACGTGGCAACCCTCTCCAGTATTCTTGCCTGGAAAATCCCATGGATGGAGGAGCCTGGGAGGCCACAGTGCACGGGGTCACAGAGTCAGCCATGACTGAGCGCACATGCATAAAATAAATAAATGCTGTGAGCACCATGCTGTCATGCTATGGTATTTTCTCTGAATTAACCTACTGTATTTTGGAAGGCGACCAAGACCACTACAAGACCAAGACCGGCACAGGGATGAAACCTGGTAGGAATTTAGCCTAACACTGTGTGGGCCGCATTAACAGGCTTTCAACATTACGTAACCTAGAATGAGAGAACAGGGTTATATAAGCCCCACATTCTTTTACGACAAAGATAGAACAAAGCAGAGAAACATAGGACCATATATATTCAAGTTGTAGTCTTCAATTAGACCTGAAAGTAAATATACAGTTTGTTTTTATGCTATATATTTACCTTCTTAGTGGCAAATGACTACTGTCATAGCAATACTACCAAAGTCTTATAGATATAGACTTTGTTTAAAATGAAGGATTATCATGTTTTGAGTGCTTCTGTGGAGTAGAATACTTCAAAAATGCTTAAACATATTTTTACCATTTTTAATTGGGTTCCTGACAGTTCTATTATACTTTTTCTACAGAAAAGTACCCTGAGTCAGATTATCAACACTTCTTCACAAAATCTGGAACATTTAATATTCACTAAGGAGAAGTTGAAAGCTTTAATAATTTGAAGCAATTAATTTACCTTGAAGTTGTTATTCTCCTTTGGAAATTGCAATAAATGAGAAAATTTGCTTTTGAATAAATTAGTAAGTCATTATCTCAAATTTGTGAGAAACTCTTGAAAATAATATTTGTTATGATAAAGGAACATAGAAACAAAACAAAACCAAGAAATTGCTTAATGTCATCTTTTTTGTTTGTTTAAGGAAAAGTGATTATTCTGTTTATAATAAAATGAAAATAGCTTGAAATTATGGAAATAAAATAAAAGGAAACTATCAATTCTGCTGTCCCCAGGCAGGGGAGTTTGTGTTATTTACTAAACACCCCACAGGTTATGCTAATTTCCCTGAGATTGTGGCCAAGGTAATTCCATTATTTAGGTGATTATAAAATTTAAATGCTGGCTCTAATCTGAATTGCCTTCCAGGGTCCTGGCTACACAACTTTTTGCACTAATTTTTCACAAAATAGATGTTTAAACTGAAAAAAAAAAAAAAAGGATTCTCTAAATTGGATTTTCTGTGGGCACTGGACCAATTTCTTGCAAATGAAGAATAGCATGATCTATCTTTATACATTATATCTATCTTTAAGTCAAGACCTTGATATTTGACAAAGCCTGCAATCTCAGCAGCTCACTGACCTTTGAAATCATTGCACTGAATGGAAAAGAAAGGCTTCCAATTGATGGAACTACGACACTTTTCTCGGCCATATTTTAGTTATAAAGCAATATACCGAGTACAGGCCCCTGCGTCTCTACTTCTAGACTTCATCAGTGATGACTTGCTTTTGAGGTCTAAACACCCATATAAGTAGTTACTTGTGTGTCCATGTCTCAAGCGAAACTCAGCCATGGAGTTGCTGAATCACCAGCTGGCAGGATCTAAAATTAGTTGCACTTTCATCAACATAATATTCATGATGACAGAAGCATTTTAAACCAGCTACATTCCTCTCCTCACCCTACATTTTCTGTGTTGCCAAGCTCTTTATAGGAAGAACAATTTACACAGACTACAAAGGATTGCTTTTTATCTTACCTATGTAAAGTACCAGGCACTCGACACGTGGCACGCAGCATCAATTCTTCCTATTGCCAGTGTCGGTGTAATTTTCATCATGTAGTAGGGCTATATAAATTGAATCGAGGTTTTGGTAACACTGAAGTTACAGTTCAAGGGACTGGATTTCTCTCGTTCATGAATTAAGAATCTCAGCATTCTTATGCTAAATTACCTCTTATAATTTGACCTCTTCCCAGTAAATATGAATGATATAACTTTATGATGTCATGATACCACCATCTCATTGTTCTCTGAAAATATAATAACAATTTCTAACTCTGTTGCTGCTGTTTTTACTGACTGGACCAGCCTCCAGTTGGAGAGCTCTTTCCCAAAGCACAGTCCTTCAAAACACTGTTCATACCCATCCGGCCCAAAAGGTGTTCTACATTTTATTGGTCTCAATTCTGACATGAGAACTTTGATATCCTGGCTATGCTGACTTTATCTCTTAAAGTTCTTGGCTTTTACTTTATGCTCCAGCAACTTGAAGCCACTGGACACAAAATGTATTTTCTTATATTTTGGTGTTTCTGCTTATGCCCTGCCTGGGATGTTTTCCTCAAAATCTTTATTCAGTGAGCACCTATTGTCATCCACACATCAAACTAGCTTTTACCTCTTATGGGCTTCACTTATGGCTTAGATGATAAAGAATCTGTCTGCAATGCAGGAGACCCAGGTCCAATCCCTGGGTCAGGAAGATCCCCTGGAGAAAGGCAAGGCTAGCCACTCCAGTATTCTTTTTTTGTTGTTGTTGTTGTTGTTGTTTTTTGCAATAAAAATTAGTTATGCTAGTTTATTTTTATTATTTTTTTTTAATTTATTTATTTTATTTTTATTTTTTTTAATTTTAAAATCTTTAATTCTTACATGTGTTCCCAAACATGAACCCCCCTCCCACCTCCCTCCCCATAACATCTCTGTGGGTCATCCCCATGCACCAGCCCCAAGCATGCTGTATCCTGCGTCAGACATAGACTAGCGATTCAATTCTTACATGATAGTATACATGATAGAATGCCATTCTCCCATATTCTTGTCCGGAGAATTTCATGGACAGAGGAGTCTGGTGGGCTGCAGTCCATGGGATCTAGAGCCAGACACGACTGGGTGACTAACAAACACACACGCACATTGCCTCTTATAGTGAGCCCATTCTGATTCTTAAGGTCTGAGTTTCCACAATGATAGTCTGCTTGCTCTTTAACTCACTGAGCGCCCTACTGTGGTCAAGTTATTCCTTTATATGTCTTTCTTACTCACAAGCTAATGTCTTGCTGCTTCCACAGCAGCTTATCTATAGCCTGACACATCGGTAAATAAGTGCATGAAACAAATAAAATTAAATCTGTCTTATAGTTATTTCTGTATGTTTCTGTTCTAGGCTAAGTTATTAATCTATTCAGTAAATAATAAACATGACCTAGGCCAGTGATCAAGAAAGGAACTATCTAAAGATTGGATCAAATCCTGGCTCAGCCAAATGCTAGGGCTAAGATCTTGGACAAGTTATTTAATTTGTCTCCATCTTTGTTCTCTCATCTAAAAATAGAGATAAGTACAGTTCCTGTCCTTAGCAACAACCAGAACCAAACTATCAACCATGTGAGGGAGTCGCCTGGCAAGTAGATCCACCAACCCTAATAAGACCTTCAAATGACTGCAGGCTTGGACTACAATCAGAACTATTCAAACTGCCTCATGAAAACTATAATTGATAAATATTATTTTTGCTTCATGCTACTGTGATTGGGATACTTTTTGATAAGTAATGAAGCTATAAACTCCTTTGTTGACAGTGTTTTGCTTAGTTTCATTTCTCTTTCTTAGAACTTGCAAACATTATTCCCAGATATTGTATTTACTTCTCATGTACCTCTGTGGGAGGAGATTCTTTGTTCTATTATGTTTTTCTTTATTCTCCTGTACCACCATTTTTATAAACCATACTTATTTGGAGGTCCTGACACCCTAACTGACTATGTCAATAGCTTCTTCAGTGAAATCTGATTAAATTATAATTTAAGCTGGCAAATGCCATGATGAGGGTCAGAATGTTAAAAAGCGCACACACAAGTGAGTGAAAACAAAAAATAATGGTAGGAATGAGGTAGCAAGGGTCTTCAACTTAGTCAATAAGGAGTATGACCAGGAGCTATCAACAAGAATGTGATAGATGGTGGTGTAGCAGGGTCTCAATTAAGCCAAACTTTTTACACACCTATGAAAGAATAGTTATTTGGAATAGCAGTGGAAGTACGGATGACGTGGAACTCACTTCTGAATTCCTGAGTATATAAGATATGAAAAATCAGGAAATTCCACTTGAAAGAACTGCAGGGTAAAGTCAGCTTCATAGAAGGGGGGTGGGGTGGGGAACATGTTAAGGTATGGAAAATATTCAGTGAAAAATTTGAAAAGGTAGAGAATTGTAGTGGTTTTGAAATGGATCATTCATATGGCATAATAGCGGCTTCCCAGGTGGTGCTAGTGGTGAAGAACATGCCTGCCAGCGCAGGAGACATAAGAGACATTGTTTTGATCCCTGGTTCTGGAAGACCCCCTGGAGGAGGAAATGACAACCCACTCCAGTATTCTTGCCTGGAGCATCCCATGGACAGAGGAGCCTCATGGGCTACAGCCTTTGAGGTCTCCAAAAGTTGGAAACTGAGCATCTGAGCACACGTAACAGAGGAATATAGGGGTCCATTGCTTATGGGAAGATAAGGAAGTTAGGTCAGGATAGAGGAATCAGAGAGAAATATAAGGGTGAATTTATAGTAGTGAACAGATGATCAGAGACAATCTGTTAGGTAGTGGCCAATGGTAGGGTGATATGAGCCATGGTGTAATAAATAACCATAATATTTTATGGAAGTGTCAGTACTTAGCAGCTTCTAACACATCATACAGTGTCTGACACAGAGAAGGCACTTAATAGAGTTGACCCTTAAACAACATGTGTTTGAACTGCAAGGGCCCACTTGTGCAGTAATTCTTTTTCAACAGTAAATATGACAGTATCATATGAACTGTGGTTGGTTGAATCTGTGGATGTGAAACTGTGGATAGGGAGGAACCACAGATACAGAGGGTTGGTTATAATGATACAAGATTTTCTACTGCACAGAGGGTCCGTGCCCTTAAACTCTGCATTCTTCAAGGTACAACTGCACATTTTTGGTAAATGAGAAATCTCTGGGCAGATGAAAGAAATTTGCAATTTTATTAAGCTATAGATTATAATTCAAACAATTGCCCAAGGGAACCATGGTGAAACTCATAGAGTCAGAAACCTCCTGGGGGAGGTAAGTAATATAAATGTATATTTCATTATATTAATGTGCCTATTCACCCAGTCATGTCCAACTTTTTGCGACCCCATGGACTGTAGCCCGTCAGGCTCCTCTGTCCATGGGGATTCTCCAGGCAAGAAGACTGGAGTGGGTCACCATGCCCTCGTCCAGGGGAAATTCCCAATCCAGGGATCAAACCCAGGTCTCCTGCATTGCAGGCAGATTCTTTACCATCTGAGCCATGAAGGAAGTGCCAATATATTAATAGGAGTAAGTACTAGTGTATATACTTACACACACTGGTATGGAGCATGCCTCACCTAAAGATACTCAAATATATATCACAACCATTAATACGGAAAGATGATAGTTTCACTGAAGAAATATGATTAACTTATTTAATTATTCAGCACGCATTCATTCTAAACATGCCATGCTATATCTGAGAGCAATAGTTAGAACCTGCTGTGTCAGAATGAACTGGGGAGTTGATAGAAATACCAGTGCTTTGACCCAACCTGAGTTACTGAGTCAGAAATTAGAACTGGAGCCCAGGCATTGACTCCTAAATATATAATTTCAATGTTGCCTTACACCTTGTCTAATAAGCAAGGCTATGTGTGTACCTTAGGGGCTTCCCTGGTGGCTCAGAGGTTAAAGCGTCTGCCTGGAATGCCGGAGACCCGGGTTTGACCCCTGGGTCGGGAAGATCCCCTGGAGAAGGAAATGGCACCCCACTCCAGTACTCTTGCCTGGAGAATCCCGTGGAGGGAGGAGCCTGGTAGGCTACAGTCCATGGGTCGCGAAGAGTCAGACACGACTGAGCGACTTCCCTTGTGTACTTTAGACTCATGCTCAATTCCATTTGGAAAATATTTGGTGTACTTGGGGACAGCCCCTTCTTCCTCCTCACCCTGCTGTAGGAAAATATCTACATCATTTCTGACAAATGATTATTATAACTTTAAAATCATATAAGTGATGAAGACCTGACTCTTCCAAACAGATCATCCCATACTTTAATATTCTTGATTTTACAAAGTTGTTCCATTTTTTGAATTCATATTTGACTCTAAGGACTCTTGCTTTTACATACTTTTAAGAGTAACCTTGCAAAGGTTATTTAATTTCTCAGAGTCACTCAGGATGCTATAATAAATCAGAAGAGAGATATCTAGTCAACTGTGGGGAATGATTTGTGATTCTAAATTCCTCAGCACAAGATACTTTTTTTAACCCCATGTGGAACTAAACTTTTAAATACAACATACACACATGCACACACACTCTCTATCTCTCAGAGAAGGAAACCATATATCAATAATTGTCATGTATTTATCATGCAAAGATATCATCTTTAATTCTTTATCTTTTATTCTAATTCAAGTGAACCCTTTAAAAACACTTATGCAAAAGCTGTTTCTATGTACATATGCATTCATAAATATAGACTATGCTAAAAATGAAATCTTTCCTAATTAACTGCATTTAAATATTTGTATACCGTATTTCCTATTTATAGTCAGTTTACATGAAAACAACAGCTGCCTTAGAAAAAAAATTGCTGGGAAAGAACCAGGGTATAACTAAGCAACTATGGGCATTTTCTGGTGAAATTAAATATATTTGATTGAAAGCAACTCTGCATGTTGAAATGGGAATATAAAAATATCTATGGGCATGTTGCTCCTCCTTCAAGGAGAATCAGATTTCAGATTTAATTAGATATCTATATTTTCCATATGTATTTAATAAAAACATATTAAAAAAATACCAGGTTTCCATGATTCTCACAGTGCACATGGAAAGAACTGATATATATTAGTATGGAAACAAGAGAGACTGACCCTAAATTATATCTGTACACTAATTTGATCAATCAACAAGAGTATTAAATGATTGCTTATTAACCATAACTTCCTTGAACCATATATTTGTTTCATATATTTTATTGACTTTAAATCAGTCTTGGTAAATCTATTATTTGCAAGTTAGTGGACTAAAAGAGGCAAATCCCGTTATTTTTTTTTTTAATGGAACTGAGCCTAATGCAGGCTTCCGTAGGTGGTTCAGCGGTAAAGACTCTGCCTGACAATGCAGGAGACACAAGAGATGTGGGTTCAATCCCTGGGTCAGGAAAATCCCCTGGAAAAGGAAATGGCAACCCACTCCAGTATTCTTCCTGGAAAATGCCAAGAACAGAGGAACCTGACTGGCTACAGTACATGGTGTTGCAAAGAGTTGAACATAACTGAACAACTGAGCACACATTTTATGCACACACAAGCCCAATATAGGGAATGTTCACATAACATAATATCAATATATATTTGTTTTAAATGGGTCAGTAGTAGGATGAATTTGGTTGCTAGAAACTAAAACATTTCTACTTGTTGAATTTTGCCTTGATTTTCTTGATTCATTTGTCTATAAACTGATGTTTTAAAATTGTTTATTAAATGATCTTTTGAAATATATATAATAAAAAATAAACTTCAGTGTTATGCAGTGAAAATTAACTGTCCCTTCCCCTTTAGATTCTCTGCCTCAATCTGCTGTTAATAGTATTCTTCAAAGCCTTTTCTTTCCCCATCCCTTTTCCTTCATGTAGCACAGAGTAGACAATTTATATTTGAATAAATATACATATGATGTTATAAAAATAATGGGCATTATATATTCAGTTGTGAACTTTGTTTTTGTTTTGTGGGTTGTTATGTATGTTCACTTTAGCTTAGAGATGCTTATAGAATATATATATCCACTTTTACTCTATAAGAACATCCAAGTGTTCCATAATTAGGTGTTGTGAATCAGTCCCAGTTATGAGGCAGTTAGCGTCTGATTTTTCAGTGTCACAAATGATCTTGCCACAAGCACCTTTTGTATGCATTTCCAGAACATCATGATGTGCGTGTCTGTAGGACAGAGTGTAAAAACAGAGTTACTGTGTTAAAAGGCCTATGCATTTTAAATTTTGATAAAAACTGATAATTTGTCTTCAGATCCAAAATAGATTTAAAATAGGACTGTACTACTGGTTTGTTTATTTAGTCACTAAATCATCTCTGACTTTTGTGACCCTGTGAATTGTAGCCCACTAGCCTCCTCTGTCCATGGGATTTCCCAGGCAAGAATACTCGAGGGGGTTGCCATTTTCTTCTCCAGAGGATCTCCCTGGCCCAGGGATCGAACCTGTGTGTCCAGCATTGGCAGGTGGATTCTTTACCACTCAGCCACCAGGCAAGCCTGTATTACTGGTAGTTCAGTTCAGTTCAGTTCAGTTGCTCAGTCGTGTCTGACTCTTTGTGACCCAATGAATCACAGCATGCCAGGCCTCCCTGTCCATCACCAACTCTCGGAGTTCACTCAAACTCACATGCATCAAGTCAATGATGCCATCCAGCCATCTCATCCTCTGTCGTCACCTTCTCCTCCTGCCCCTAATCCCTCCCAGCATCAGAGTCTTTTCCAATGAATCAACTCTTCGCATGAGGTGGCCAAAGTATTGGAGTTTCAGCTTGAGCATCATTCCTTCCAAAGAACCCCCAGGACTGATCTCCTTTAGAATGGACTGGGTGGATCTCCTTGCAGTCCAAGGGACTCTCAAGGGTCTTCTCCAACACCACAGTTCAAAACCCTCAATTTTTCGGCACAGCTTTCTTCACAGTCCAACATTCACATCCATACATGACTACTGGAAAAACCATAGCCTTGACTAGATGGACCTTTGTTGGCAAAGTAATGTCTCTGCTTTTGAATATGCTGTCTAGGTTGGTCATAACTTTCCTTCCAAGGAGTAAGCGTCTTTTAATTTCATGGCTGCAATCACCATCTGCAGTGATTTTAGAGCCCCCAGAAATAAAGTCTGACACTTTTTCCACTGTTTCCCCATCTATTTCCCATGAAGTGATGGGACCAGCTGCCATGATCTTCATTTTCTGAATGTTGAGCTTTAAGCCAACTTTTTCACTCTCCTCTTTCACTTTCATCAAGAGGCTTTTGAGTTCCTCTTCACTTTCTGCATATCTGAGGTAGATCATTCCAAAATTCAAAATCTCCCTTAGCCATCCACCACTTTCAGTGACTCCAAATAAACACAGACTACTGGTTTATTTTAAAAAATAAATCTACTGTTCAACCAGTTACTAGACAAGTCTTTTTTCTCCAGTGTCCCTACATCATCACATAAATACATAATATAAGTAAAAATGTCATATCTGGCAGGCAAGCATGGCTTCAATACACAGCCCCAGGCCCCTTTCCAATCAGATCGTCACACCTCATCCCCTTGCTCCAAAGGTGTTGAACCAAATCACAATCATGCCAACAGTGATTCTGAGCGTTTATTTATTCACAACCTTGTCAGCATTGCCTTTTCTCAAATGTGTTAATATTTGCCAATATGTGAAGAAAAATAAAGGTGTCTCATTATTATTTTATCCAACATTTATTTTATTATAAAAGTGACTGAGTATCCCACTCATTTTATTAAAACTTGAGATTGCTTTATAAATTTACGAATCATTCTTCATCAAGAGCTAGACTAACTTTCTCGTTATTGATCCAATATTACTACATGACTTCTTAAGTCAGTACCCTAGGCCAAGTGATTTGCAAGCAAGTTTCATATTTAGACAGGCTTTTATATAGAGAGGGCTGGTAGCTCAGACAGTAATAATTTACCTGCAATGCAGAAGACCCAAGTTCAGTCTTTGGGTTGGAAAGATCCCTGGAGGAGGAAATGGCTACCCACTCCAATATTCTTGCCTGGAGAATCCCATGAACAAAGGAGCCTTGTGGGCTACAGTCCATGGAGTTGCTAAAGAGTTGGACACGACTGAGCAAGTAACACACATATTTAGAAGGTCAGAAGCAAGTTCCTCCATGGGTGGTAGAAGTGTCCCTGTGCACAAGTGAAAAGGCAGAGAAATCACTGGAACAGCAATAAAGACAGGGAAGGTGTAGTCCAAACGTTGAAGAAGTGGAGAATGTGGCAAAAAAAAAAAAAACAAACCACCTATTCATTGATCTGCTGCACACAATTAGCTACTGTGCTGGATGGTTTCCTTGCCTAGACATTTTAAGGTAGAAGTTAGTGCTGTAGCCTTACAGAGGAGGAAATGGAACCTCGGATACTCACCCAGCTGATAGAGGGAGAATTCAAACTCCCAGTATGTCTCTTTCCACACCTGAGATTCTTGTTATGGTATCATACTAGATTTTATAAACATCCAGATCTGATAAGACTCAGAAAATAAGTTCAGAAAGAATTATAACTACAGAGATTTCTAGAACTCCAAGAAATATAGAGGGAAAAGGTAAGAGAAAGGTTCCCAAGTGGCGCTAGTGGTAAAGAACTTGCCTGCCAGTGCAGGAGACACAAGAGACACGGGTATTATGGCTGAGTCATGTCGATGTTTGGTAGAAACAACACAATACTGTAAAGCAATTATCCTTCAATTAACAATAGATACATTTTTTTTAAAAAAAAAAAAGAGAGACATGAGTTTGATCCCTGGGTCAGGAAGATCCCCTGGAGGGAGGCATGGCAACCCACTTCAGTGTTTTGGTTGAGAGAGAGAGACAGAGAGAGTTGTCTTTTGTATTTTGTATCTTCTACACAAGTAAAGAAAGGTTACTGAAAGGTTATTGACATCTTGACTTCATGAACTGTGCTCCATATTTCACCTCCACCTTTTTTTTGCCAGATTTCAACATCTGCTTCTCTCATTCATTCCAGGCAATTTCAATGTATTTGCTCTTACATAGCAGTAGGTCAGACAATAGTTTATATTCTCCCTGAATCTGAGTTCATTGTAAGTGATTTAATGTGACAGGAGATAGAAAATTGTATTGGCAGACTATTACTAAACTTAATTACTCACCAGATCCAACCCCAATCAATTAACTGCAGCATTAAACAACATAAATTCTGCATTAGCCACAATGAGAAAAGTTGCAACTCCTGTTTCTTCTCAGTTAATAACTTCACTCCTTTCATTTACTATGCAGAGTCAGAGCCACTAAAGCTGTGTTAATTTATAATAACTGTGCCTGATATTTATACAATAATTGCCATTTTCAAAGCACTTTCATATCTACTAACTCAATTCAGCTCTGTCATTCAATAACTTATTAATGGAAGCAGGTAGCTTTATTGCCACTTTTCAGGTCAGTAAAATGAGAATTGGAGAGGTCAATGGCTCACCTAATATGACAAGCTTAAGACATTTCAGATGTCAGACAAGTCATATAACCCTTGGAGGTTAGCAACTCTAGATACACTTTTTCAGAAAACTCCTGAACAGAACACATGAGGAAGCCAATGCTTCCTGAGTGCTCTATTTCTTCCCATTATCTCCTTGCCCTCACCTACCATTGCCAGTAGCTTGGACTTGTGTTTATCAGTCACTCCGCCACCCTTCTGAGCCAGGCAGCCTTACATACTTTCAATCCAACAGTATATGCTTTTACCCCCAATGATTTTTTTTTTCCTGTGCCTCTAAGCTTCTCATTCAATACTCATTCTTACTCTGTGAACTTTACCCATCATATATGTCCCACTTCTAACTTTGAAAAACATTCTTATCTCACTTATTCCAATATGTCTGCTCAAACTGACCAGTTTATTTTGATATTTATTTAAAAACATCTAAATCACATCCCTGCTGTAGAAGATGAAAAGTGTGACTAAAAATAAGATAGCACCTACAGTTTGTCAGGCACCCGTCAGAGACCTCTGCAAGTGCTATTTTCATTGATCATCACAGAGTCCGTTTTTTGATAGAACCAGAAACGTTAAATGAACTGGCAAGTTCCACTAGTTTAGCCACCTGATGCGAAGAACTGACTCATTTGAAAAGACCCTGATGCTGGGAAAGATTGAAGGCAGAGGAGAAGGAGACGACAGAGGATGAGATGGCTGGATGGCATCACTGACTCAATGGACATGAGTTTGAGTAAACTATGGGAGTCGGTGACAGACAGGGAGGCCTGGCGTGCTGCAGTCCATGGGGTCGCAAAGAGTCAGACATGCTTGAGTGACTGAACTGAACTAAACTGAACTGAACTGATTAATTTAGAGAGTTAGTCTTAGAAACCAGATTAAAACACTACTACATCTAAAAGTAATAATAACCTTACCAAAATTACGGTTAAATGTTTTTCTCATATATCAGAGAATGGTAACTGATTCATGTATGTTACAGAATGTTAAAATCACAATGTGTTTTCAGTTGCTCAGTCATGTCTTATGGGCTATAGCCCAGTAGGCTCCTCTGTCCACGGAATTCTCCAGGCAACAATGCTGGAGCAGATTGCCATTTCCAACTCCAGGGGCTCTTCCCAACCAAGGGACTGAACCCACAAATCACAGTAATAATCATAAATAACACTAACTCCAATTTATGCATAAATAAGGCACAAAGGAGTTAATCACACTACTCAAAGCTTTATAACTCGTTTGTAGTCAAGCTTGAACTTGAACCAAACCAGATGATTTTATAGCTCTTGAACTTTTAATCATGTTCTTATACTTCAGAGAACATATATGTGGCAGTATACTATGATTTATTATCAAATTTATTATCTTCTCAGCTAATACATTATGTCACACATTCCTGAAGATGGAATAGCCTTGAAACTTAATACGTTAAAACTGTGTTGGAAGTCTCCTAACATAACACTAATTTATGGAATAACTTGTAAGTGCCAAGTCTTATATGTGCATATTATATCAAATCATAAATTTTGTGATATAATTTTGAGTATTGAAATTTTATAAACAGGAAAACCAAGGTCTCTAATTACACAGTAATAAATGGTCAAACCACAATCTAAATCTTGTTCTACTGCTTTCAAAGTTCCTATTGTTCATTCACTATTTCTCACAATCTCTCTTGCATTAACACATGGTTATAACATTGTTGGCAACTGATATATACTTGATAGTGGAACTTCAGTCTGATTTTGCTGAAACTGAAGAATCCTTCCTGTATGATAACATTTTTCCTAAAGATGAATTAAAGAAAGCTGTGGGAAAAGCCTTTTCTCTACCCATGATTTGTAATTCGTGTTAATGAAAAGTCCTACTGGGTATAAAATGAAAATTACAATTAATTATCTATTTGGAGACTTACTTATTTTGAAAATAAATTATACAACATTAAGACTCTCTAATAAATGTGAGGACTATGGCCATTATATGGTCAGCAGCCCAAGCTTGATATTATAGAAATGATTAATGAATACATTTTATAAAGCTTAAGGAAGATAGGAAGGAAATTCCTACTAAACATTTGTTAAGTAAGGAGTTAAAATATTCTATACACTCAGTTTAACAGTCTGTGCTAAACTGATTAACATTCCTGCCTTTAGCATTTCACCATATTTAAAATAAAATTCAACAAGCATCTCACATTTTTTCAAGGCAATTTTCTCTTTTTCATTTAGTAAATTATTAGCAGAAAAATGACTAGGTGAGTCCAATTCCTTGTGTCTCTCTCATTATCAGAAAGTAACTACATTATGGAGAAGAAAAACAGATGGAAATAATACAAGATGCACTTTGTATCCTTGTATTTAATATTTATAAAAATCCTGCAAAGTAATTATTATTACAATAAATTAACATTTCATGAAATTGAGCCTTAGAAGTACAGTAACTTGTCAGACAACAAAATAGTGGCAGAGTGGAATGGGACTCCAGGGACATCTGATTTGGTGACAGTGACAGACCCTCTCTTTCAAACGGAGTTTGAAATGCAAGAGAGCTGGGTTTGATCCCTGGATCAGGAAGATCCCTTGGAGAAGGGAATGGTTACCCACCCGAGTATGCTTCCCTGGAGAATTCCATGGATAATAACGTAGTATAAGTGCATCGGTTAACCGTGTTCAGAGAATGCTGAGTAACAAATCATTCCAAAACTCAGGCTTAAAACAAGAATCATTTATCTTCAAACATCTGCGGAGTGGCTGGTGTCAGCAGATCTGGCCTGGACTTTCTGTAGCAAATGCCTTCCGAAAGTCTCTTATCCCCCTTCTGGAAGGAGCAGGCTAGTGTAGGCATGTCTGGTGATGGTAGAAGCATATACATTAGCAACTCAGTTTTACCAGTGCTTTGCACCATATTTCTAATATCCCATTGGTAGAAGCAAATTCCTCTGGTGAGATATTACGTGGCACACACAGTTGCAGGCACTGTAAAATCACTTACCAAATGGCAGATATAGAGAAAGATGGAGAATCAGAGTCCAGGAATGCAATTTACCACAGGAGGAGATAAACACTTCTACATCAACTGTCTACTGCGAGAATGAGTCAGGAACTCCTGGAAAGCTGCTAAAATTACAAAGTTTGGGCTACCTCCAGAGTTTAAATTTCTTTAAATATTTATTTTAACAAGTATACCAGTGATTCCAAAGCCAGGTGTCCATACTCTGAGAAATGTATCTATATTCAGCCCCATAACAGTTCTCACAGAAATGTTTTATTCAATGTATCAACCCAAGACCCAGTCACCTAAAAATGTCACATTTGTGACTCAATAATCAGGAAGCCAGTTTCCTACTCTACATCGAGAAATGTCATTCTTAAAGTACTTTAATAACAGATTTGCTGTTAATACTTTAATGATATTTTGATACCATGCCAAATACAACAGTTGGTTGTCGATGATCTGGTAATAGCCAATCTGAAAAGAATTATCAATGTGCAAATTGACTTTGGATTGCAAGGTAAGACAGTGAGAAGAGACACATATATGAAGTAATCAATTGACAGATTTCTCTTTCTACTTATTCTGAAGCCTTCATGTGTAAAACTGCCTAACTTCTCTGTTATACTGTTAATGAAAAAGAAAAGAAGAAAGACTGGCCAGAGTAGAATTTGATGATAATATAAAACAGCTGGTGCTTAAATTTCTTCAAAATTATTTCTGAAGCTCTCTCTTTCAACAAACCCTTTTAATTCTATGATTTTATGAGGAGGTATGAACTATGAGGTGCTAGTCTCTAATGCTTTGTATCTGTTAGACTTTCCTCCAGAAAATTGTAGGTTTGTTGTTGTTTCCTTTTCAGGACAAGAGTCAACAGGGGCGGCATGAGTTAATGATGAGTACTGAAACTGAATCTCTGCCCCCAGTTCTTCAAGCACTCTAACAGATCTAAATCCCTTGAATCTATTTCTCACTCCCACTGTATAATCGTAAGGGATGTGATTTAGGTCATACCTGAAAGATCTAGTGGTTTTCCCTACTTTCTCCAATTTAAGTCTGAATTTGGCAATAAGGAGTTCATGATCTGAGTAATAGTCACGCAGATTTTTGGGCTCCAGAGTCACTGCAGATGGTGACTGCAGCCATGAAATTCCATTGCTCCTTGGAATAAAAGTTTTGACCAACCTAGACAGCATATTAAAAAGCAGAGACATTACTTTGCCAACAAAGGTCCATCTAGTCAAGGCTGTGGTTTTTCCAGTGGTCATGTATGGATGTGAGAGTTGGACTATAAAGAAAGCTCAGCACCGAAGAATTGATGCTTTTGAACTGTGGTGTTGGAGAAGACTCTTGAGAGTCCCTTGGACTGCAAGGAGATCCAACCAGTCCATCCTAAAGGAGATCAGTCCTGGGTGTTCATTGGAAGGACTGATGTTGAAGCTGAAACTCCAATACTTTGGCCACCTGATGTGAAGAACTGACTCATTTGGAAAGACTCTGATCCCAGGAAAGACTGAAGGCAGGAGGAGAAGGGGACGACAGAGGATGAGATGGTTGGATGGCATCACCGACTCAATGGACATGAGTTTGAGTAAACTCTGGGAGTTGGTGATGAACAGGGAGGCCTGGTGTGCTGTACTCCATGGGGTCACAAAGAGTGGGACATGAGTGAACTGAACTGAACTGAACTGAAGCTGAAGTAGTTTCAGAAAGTAGAAGGAGAGGAAACTATGATGTATTGGAAGTCTCTTCTACAGAAACAGTCAAACCAAACATTTATATCTGACCTGAACTGAGAGAGGTAAGTTAAGTCTTCTATTTTTAGAATGTTTTACCTATTTTGTTTTGAATTTCCTATTTTTTCCATTTCCTGAAAGCTCTGGTTAAGATTTTTGTCATGGAGAAATTGGTAACTATTCTATTTTTATTGCCAATTGTGATGTGTGCTTTAGAATGATAAAATATCCCTTATATATGTGTTTTCTTCCTTATATATTTTTATTCCTGACGTCACTTTTCTAATACTATTTTGTAATCTCTGTTTTTCTTTTCTCTTTGTTTGCATTTGTTTATACTTTTGCTGGTAAAATAGGCAAAAATATTACTGGATGTCCCACCTAGTATATTTTTTTCTGTTATTCACACCATTCATTGCCTCTGAACTATTTCACAAACTGATCACAAGGTAAATGATTCTTGTATATAGAAAGCAAAAATAAAAAAAGGTCAGTGAAGATGTAATGGATTATTTTCTTACAGATAATGACCAGCTTTTCACCTATATATAAATTCATTTCGATATTCCTGATTGCCCCTGTATGTGTGTGTGTGTGTGCTTTTGAAATCTACTTTGAAGCAATTATAATATCTTATTGGTTTCCTCATTAGTTAATTAGTTAATAAAAATATTTGGTATATGTTTATTTTATATGTATAGGTCTATCAAAAATAATTTTCCTTCATCACTTTTATTTCCAGACTTTTTGAATTATGCTGTCTCAACTGTATATTTTGTATATACTATTTGTATTGGTTTTGTTTTTTGATCCAGTCTATATTTTCTTTTGTATTTACATTTAACATTTTAATATAAATGATAAATTTTATCTTTGTTGAATTACATGTATATTATTATTTTTATTTTAACCTACACTTATTAGTGTATAATAAAATATTTTACAGTGTTGTCTTTTCGTATAGATGTCCCATTTACCCCTTGTTTGTATGGAAGCTAAATAATTTCCTTAAGAACAGCTAATATAAATAATAGAACTGAGAAGCAGAGGAAAGACAACAGTCCTTAAGCATGTTAAAAAAAACAATTCACTCCACTTATTTTGAGAGAAATGCTAAGTACAGTCACACTGAGAAAACAATTTTCACCTATTGTGTTGGTGAAAATCCAACTTAGAGAAAAAAAACTCTGAAAACTGGAAAAATAGGCTCTTCATATATTGTTGATGTGAGTTCAAAATAATAAAACATATAAACAGCAACTTGTAAATATCTGTCAAAATTACAAATGATTTTAATATTTAACCTAGCAATCCCACCCGGAGAAGGCACTGGCACCCCACTCCAGTACTCTTGCCTGGAAAATGCCACGGACAGAGGAGCCTGGTAGGCTGCAGTCCATGGGTTCACTAAGAGTTGGACACAACTGAGTGGCTTCACTTTCACTTGTCACTTTCATGCATTGGAGAAGGAAATGGCAACCCATTCCAGTGCTCTTGCCTGGAGAATCCTAGGGACGGGGGAGCCTGGTGGGCTGTCGTCTGTGGGGTCGCACAGAGTCAGACATGACTGAAGTGACTTAGCAGCAGCAGCAGCAGCAGCAATCCCACCTCTTGGTATCTTAAAAAACACCCACACACATTTGACATATGGAAAACCTATGTTATTGCAGTACTGTCTTCAAATAACAAAATAACAGGCACAAAATCAATGTTCATCAACAGAGGACTAGTTAAATAAATCAAGGGGCATTCATACAGTGTAATACTGAGCTTATCTCAAAAAATGAAAAAAAAACAAATCTCTGTATATGTTAATGGGGGAAAGTGAAAGTTGCTCAGTCATGTCCAACTCTTTGCGACCTCATGGACTATACAGTCCATGGAATTCTCCAGGCCAGAATACTGGAGTGGGTAGCCTTTCCGTTCTCCAGTGGATCTTCCCAACCCAGGGATCGAACCCAAGTCTCCTGCCTTACAGGTGGATTCTTTACTAGCTCAGCCACAAGGGAAGCCCCCTTAATGGGAGAGAGGAAACCAAAACTCAAAGATTTTCAAGTAAAAAAATAAAAGTATTAGTATGGGATATACAGTGTGCTACCTTTTATAATTAAAAGGGTAAACAATACTAATATAGACCCATATTTACTTTTACCTACTTAAGGAAAAGATATACAAGGGGAAAACACCAAAAAGATTACTTCTTCCTGACTTCAGGTTACACTACAAAGCTACAGTCATCAAGACAGTATGGTACTGGCACAAAAACAAAACTATAGACCAATGGAACAAGACAGAAAGCCCAGAAATAAACCCACACACCTATGGTACCTTAGTTTTGACAAAGGAGGCAAGAATATGCAATGGGGCAAAGACAGCCTCTTCAATAAGTGGTGTTGGGAAAACTGGACAGCTACATGTAAAAGAATGAAATTAGAACACTTCCTAACGCCATACACAAGGATAAACTCAAAATGGATTAAAGACCTAAATGTAAGACAGAAACTATAAAACTCTTAGAGGAAAACATAAGTAGAACACTTGATGACATAAATCAAAGCAAGATCCTCTATGACCCACCTCCTAGAGTAACGGAAATCAAAACAAAAGTAAATAAGTGGGACATGATTAAACCTAAAAGCTTTGCACAGCAAGGAAATGACAAGCAAGGTGAAAAGACAACCCTCAGAATGGGAGAAAATAATAGCAAATGAAAAACTGACAACGGATTAATTTCCAAAATATACAAGCAGCTCATAGCTAGAGCACATGCAATAAAATGAATGATTTTATACTTCCAGGAATAGTGGAGTCTCTCAGTCGTGTCCGACTCTTTGTGACCCCATGGACTGTAGCCTAACAGGCTCCTCTGTGCATGGGATTTTCCAGGCAATAGTCCTGGAGTGGATTGCCATTTCCTTCTCCAGGGGATCTTCCCAACCCAGGGATCGAACCTGGGTCTCCCACATTGTAGACAGACGCTTTACCATCTGAGCCACCAGGGAAGTCCATGGGCTTATCTATAAAAATATAGTAATTAGCTACATTCTTCACATATTCTCTCCATTTACACAATGCTCTAGATTTTTCTAGGGCATAATTTCTAAAAATGTATACCAAACTTTTACTGCTTCTATAACACTGCTCACAAAAATTGCTCAGATCAAATGTATCTCTAAGTACTATATTCTATGCCCTTTAGAAAATCAAAACTATTGGCATCTTGAAGGCTCTAAGGATTCCTGAACTAAAGAAATCAATTAAGGTTGTTTGAGATGTCTCCTTAATAAATCACGTAAGTATAGAATTTTATATTATGACAGTATTTCATTGAAAATTATGTTTATGTTATTTGCCAACTTTTCTAACTAAACTTAAATCTAATCAGAACTATGCAGTCAATTTAGCACTGATATGACCAGGTAGCAAGGATGTCCATCATTTTCTGCAAATAACTGTAGACGTCAATGCTTTCATGTTTATCAATTTTAAATAATTCAGTGATTTTAAATTTAAATTGTAGGCCATGGTTGCTAAATAAAAATCGCCTAAATAACATGGTCTTAAAAATATCCATTCTACAGCTGCTCTGCTACCTCAACTTTATTTTCAAAACAGGTTATGAATAAACAAATGATTAAAAGTAAGAAAAAAGTTTTAGAATTAAAGACAATATACTATAGTAGAAAATGCTTAGATTTTGGGTCTAGACACTTCTGGTTTTCAATCTTACGTGTGCTACTTATAAAGTATATGAAAATCAACGATTATCTTTTCTATGTCTCGATTTTCTCATCCATAAACATGCGGACATGCAACTTGCATGACTGTTATCAGAACGACGCAAAATGTGTGTTAATCGCTTGACATGATATCTGTCACATCATGCAAATCAAGTTATATTTCTTCCTCCCTCTCAGGAAATTAAGCAACCATGAGTTATCCCTTGTTAATTCATGATTAATTATAGAACATATACAAAGTTGTTAGGACAGCCACTGGTGGAAGCAAACTGGCTTAAATTTAAAAGAAGGGGGAAAAAAAACAATTAAAAAGGAAAAGATGACTTGCGGGCTAAATATTTCTCTGGGCATAAAACAGGCTAACAAAACTTTGCAGCTATACTACCAATATGGACCCTTTCTTACAGAAAAGGAAGCAGGAATATGGGGCAGAGCTAAGAGCCCTAAAGAACTACACAAATAGGTAAGTGAAGTGAAGTCGCTCAGTCGTGTCCGACTCTTTGCGACCCGTGGACTGTAGCCCACCAAGCTCCTCCATCCAGGGGATTCTCCAGGCAAGAATACTGGAGTGGGTTGCCATTTCCTTCTCCAGGGGATCTTCCCAACCCAGGGATCGAACCCAGGTCTCCTGCATTGCAGGCAGATAAACTAGGTTCCTAATAAGTGTATGCTCCCTGCTGGGGAACAGAGGATTTAGAGCATCTGTTTTTTTCTATCCTTTTTTTATTGAGAGTGCCTATTGGGGTCATTCCATCACTATTTCCCAACTGACTTGTTTATTAGAGTAGATAACTTTCTTCTTAAACCACAAAAAGCAAACAAACAAACAAAAAAACATGTGAAGCCAGCCCTTCGGAGCCTCAATCACACCTGGACATGCTATTGAAACTTTTGAAATTGTGTATCTTGAGCCTGAACTTGATGCTGTAGCAAGATACAACTTCGTGGACTTGAAAGAAGGGGCTAGTATATTTTTACATCTCTGGGGAAATGTGACGATTTTCTGAACAAAGGGCAGACTGTAGTGGACTCAAGTTGGACCAAATTTGCTGTCATTCCCCATTTGTAATCTAACCTGGCCTGAGATTAGCTGTGCTTGGTAGGATGAGACAAAAGCAACTCTGTGTAACTTCTTAGAGTGAACAGTAAATGGGCTTCTAAGAAATCGGCAGTGTACCTTTCTGTTTCTCTCTTCCATGATCGGCTTCCAGGATCTAAAAAGCACAAACCTTGCAGGAGGTCACCTGGAGGAGAACTGAGGTGCTCTAGTTAACGGCCCCAAATGACAGTCAGCACTAAGTGTCAGCCCTGTGAGGAGGTCTCCCAGGCGACTACAGCTCCAGCCAACAGCACAGAAAACAGAGCTTTGCAGCTGAGCACAGCCAACCTTAGTCATCAGAGACAATGAAGAGCTATTTTTTTTTTCTTTTAAATTACTAAGTTTGGTGGTATTTTCTTTTTATCTAGAGTCGTAGCTACATAGTCATAATATTTGTTAAATGAATCCCAAGGGTAGAAAATATATTTTTCATAACATACCTGTGAATTTTCAAAAGTTAAAGACTTCTCAACATGCTACGAGCTCTCCTTTTGTGGTCTATCTCCTGAAAAGTAGCAAAACTGTTATAGCTTTCAAAGTAACATGTGTTGGTTAAGAGAGAGTTATTTGAAATGCAAAATACCTGAGCTTGGAACTGAGCCTAACCACTTATTAATAGTGAAACCCGATTAAACTATTTTAACATTTTAGAGCCTCTATTGTTACTTTTTAAAACAAAGATAATCATACCCATTGTACAGGACATGTGTGAGTATTACATGAAACAAGACATAAAAATCACCCATCAAGAATTCCATAAGCACAGGGATTTGCTTTATTCAATACTGTTAACTGATACTATTATTATTGGACAAGAGAGACAGTAGCTCCTTGTGTTGGGGCCATAAAATGATTTTTTTTCTTCCACAGCAGGAGAAGGAGAATGATAGGAGATGTTATTATGGGGTTTCCCTGGCAGCTCAGATGGTTAAAGAATCTGCCTGCAATGCAGGAGACCCAGGTTCAATCCCCGGGTCAGGAAAGATCTCCTGGAGGAGGAGGAAGTGGCAAAACACTCCAGTATTCTTGCCTGGAGAATCCCATGGACAGAGGGGCCTGGGAGGTTACAGTCCATGGGTCGCAAAGAGTTGGACACAGCTGAGCTACTAGGCACGTGCACATTATTACAGTAACTTAAAAGAAGAATGTTGAGGGTTGTTCTCCTGGGGAGGGATTTTACTTTTCTATAACTAGTAAACACTCTTGGAAGTTTCACCAGTTTCTTGGCACCTGGAATTGGGGAAGTCATTTTATAAAGCCACCCGTACACATCCCTCCATCCCAGCACGGGGTGCGTTAATGGGTACATGATGGCAGAAAGGGTCCATCTGACTCCTTTAAACCTAGATAGATGGGTTCCTGGTCTTTGTAGCCAGACGCTCACTCAGTCAATACAAATCCTAACTCCACTTCACTGGCATACGCTGTGAGGGAGGAGCCATGGTGATCAGCCATCCAAGTATCGAACGATAGACACTCTTCACTGTTTACCTCCTAAAATAAATACAAATTATAAGTCTAGAACATTCCAGAGGAGGAAAATAGTAAGAGCTAGAAATCTGACGGAATTGTACAAAGTACGCGAATTCAGTTGTGTATTTTGTCAGTGCCAAACAGAGTCTGCTTGTTCCACAAACGTTAATAAATTGACAGGGGCATCTTTTCAGAACCCAGTCCCCTTGTGTACACAGTCTATGACATGTCCCCTAGCCCTATCTGATCACTTTATGCCTGTGTGGAAAATGGATTCAGATCCACTGTTGTCTAGTGTTTCTCCTAGGGGCACCACTTTGAAATCTATACCAGAGTGGGGATGAAAACGACTTAAGGGCATATGAAGAGCTGGGAAGGTTTAATGCCTGCAGTGGCTTTCAAAGTGTGGTCCCCAGGCAAGCAGCATCAGCATCTCCTGAAGCTTGTCAGCAATAAAAATTATCTGCTTGCTAATTCAGAAACTCTGGGGATGAGTCCAGTAAGCAGTGTTTGAACAATCTCCCCAGGTTATCCCTAACACTTGAAGTTTGAGAACTGTCAGTGCAATGGACTTAGGTAGGGAAAAATTTTTTTTTAAAAGTACCATGATCTCTTAGAAATATGACTTTCAAGATTGATTCTATCAAATAGCAAGGAAAAGCACAAGTATCAATCCATATTGAGAGTTGAAAAGAGTGCTACTTCTAGAATCAGAAAGAACTGGAATTAAAGCATGACTCTCTGCTCTTCTCTGATTTTATTTAACTTTTCTGGATACAACCTTATGGTCTGTGAAATGGAAATAATAATGTCTCCCTTAGTATGTATAATTTCAAATAATGTATATAAAATGTCTAATATAAAGCTATCTAGTATTCATTCAATTCATTTCAGTGTTTGCTGAAGATACAGGAAACAACTTCAACTCAAGAGAACTATAAGATGCCTGCTTCAGGGTGGATAGAAGGATATGAGGAACAGAGACGCGAAAATGAAAGAAAAATATAGGCATTGATGAGTTTCCTGATTTCTTCTCAGTCAGGCAGCTTCTTCACAGACTAGCATGGAGAGGAAGATTGACCTGTGGCAGAGGGGACCCTGTGCTCATTTGCTGAATTTAGGGCCTCATTCTTTTCAATTATTGAATGTCTGCCCATGAAGGAACCCACTCCAGTGTTCTTGCCTGGAGAGTCCCAGGGACGGGGGAGGCTGGCGGGCTGCCGCCTATGGGGTCGCACAGAGTCGGACACGGCTGACGCGACTCAGCAGCAGCAGCAGCAGCCCATGGAGGAACTGCGCCAGTAAATGAAGGTGAAACAGGTTACTGAAACAGAGGCAGCACAGGATAATAACTAAGAACTAGAGCTTGGCACCAGTCTGCCTGGTTCTGAATCCAAGCCTATTATCTATCTATTGTGTGACTTCAGGGAAGTCACTGAACCTCCAGGGTCTCTGCTTTTTCATCTTTATTATTAAAAGGTGGTAATAATATCAAACACCCTGTAGGACTGTGGTCAGAATAAAATGAATTAATAGACATTAAAAATGAGGCTAATATTCCAGCAGCACAGGTTCTTAATAAATGCGGATTATGGTCCTCTCCTGCCAGGCTGGTAGAATTCACTCCTTGACAGGCTTTTACTAACATCCCAGTGTCTTTGAGATGAAGTCCAGAATTCTAGCCTTACGGATCTCTAGTCTGGCGCTTCTCAATCTTTAATATGAATAGGATCACTGGGAATTCATGTTAAAATGCAAATTCAGATTCAAGAACCCTGGTAGGGCCTGAGTTTCTGCATTTTTAACAAGCTTCCAGGTGAGGTCCATGCTATTGACCACAAACCACAAGTTCAATGCAAAACCGCATTCTAATTCCAAATGTGAATGTAGCCCATTGCAAAGCTGGAACAACATTCTAATAGCGGTCCCTAAAATAGCTGTGGGAAGGATGAGTAATCTTGCTTACTTAGAAATCAGGCAAACTTATAAGTAAGTCTTGGTGATAAGGAGAGATAAACTCGAAGACAAAAGAAAACCATAAGTGTCTTCTGTGTTCTGACTTTGATGTCAAGGGTACAGAGCTTGAATCTGATCTCCACAGTGGCAGGAGATGAGAGCAAAGACTGAGAAGCAGGATTGATAAGAGTTGCAGGACAGGGAAGAAAGCTTTTACTAACTGCTGTGCTTAGAGCTCGACCACAGAGATGGGGGGAATACAATTCATGGGCATGGAGTTACAGTAGCAGGAAGTAAATTTTACAGATTCTTACACATCTTACATTGAATTGTGGTGGAACATTATTGCAATACATGTTGGCTGAGCAGAATTCAATTTATTTTATTATTATGTCATTTTATTTTATTTTTAGAAATAGTATTTGCAGCAGTTATTATAAAGATGAAATGAATTAATAAAGTTTTGAGAATAGAATTGTTCAGGGTATGCCATACATGTTAGTTAATATTAGCCATTATTATTACTAAAGAATTTTATCTTAGATAAAATGTTTATTATAAGAAATAAATTAAAGATAAGTTCTATGTGTTATTTATTTTAATACTACAGAAACTTTAATAAATTAAGATGAAACAGGTAAAAGGCATTGCTCAAAGCCACATTATGTGCATGAGCTATAATTGGATTGGATTTCATCTGTCCAGACTCACAGGCATAGAGAACAGAATTATGGTTGCCAAGCCGGGGTGGGAAAGAAGAAGCATGGAGTGGGACTTTGGGGTTGGCAGATGAAAACTATTATATAGAGAATGGATATACAACAAGGTCCTACTACATACCACAGGGAACTATATTCAATATCCTGTGATAAACCACAATGGAAAAGAATATAAAAATAGAATTCATATGTATGTATAACTGAGTTATTTTGCTGTACAGCTGAAATTAACACAACATTGTAAATCAACTATACTTCAATAAAATCAATAAAAAAACCCCACTCCATCTGTCCAGATTTAAAAGTCTACATGCTTCTACAACTACATGCTGATTGGTTTAAGCCAAATGATTACATTTCAGGCTATAATTTTCTCATCTATCAAATGAAGATATCACCCTTAAGCAACTAGGTGATATCTTCATTAAACATTTTACAGATATAAATTATAATTGAGTTCATTGATCAGTTACACTTGTTTTTAACTACATACCCATTCTCAACAACTATAATATTTTTTAATTAGATATATCCTATAAATTAATTCAGAGAAGGCAATGGCAACCCACTCCAGTACTCTTTCCTGGAAAATCCCATGGGCAGAGGAGCCTGGTAGGCTGCAGTCCATGGGTTTGCAAGGAGTGGGACATGACTGAGTGACTTCACTTTCATGCATTGGAGAAAGAAATGGCAACCCACTCCAGTGTTCTTGCCTGGAGAATCCCAGGGATGAGGGTGCCTGGGGAGCTGCCGTCTATGGGGTCGCAAAGAGTTGGACACGATTGAAGCAACTTAGCAGCAGCAGCAGCATAAATTAATTGTACTATATATTACAGTTACATAAACAAGCTAAAAATAGGAGAAAAACACATTTAATTAATGTCTATGTCTTTCAACTCATATAGCAATTATAACAAGAACAAAACTACTGGAAACAGTAAACCCTAGACATATTAGCCTTCTTGAAGTTTCTCTAAGATGCCATACAATTTCCCAATTTATGATCTTTTTGGTGTTTCCTTGCCTGGAACTCTATCCCAGGGTCTTGACGTGGCTAACTCCTGAGTTTTTCTATCATCCATGTCCCAGCTACAATGTCGTTTTAAAATATTCCTTGGCCTTCTTGATCATTAATCTTACTTCTCTGTCTTCATTTTCACATCTAAATGTTCCATACCTGTGTATGATATATACCATTTTAATCTTTTGAATGCTCATCACTATCTTAAATCTTGTTACTGTGTTTGTTTGTTTGCTCATTGAATGTTTTCTTCCAAGGAGTGGTGGTGGTTTAGTCGCTAGGTCATGTCCAACTCGTGACCCACGGACTGTAGCTCACTAGGCCCCTCTGCCCATGGGATTTTTCAGGAAAGAATACTAGAGTGGGTTGCCATTTCCTTCTCCAGCGGATATTCCAACCCAGGGTTCCAACCCAGGGTTCCAACCTATGTCTCCTGCATTGGCAGAAGGATTCTTTACAACTGAGCCACCAGGTAAGCCCTCTTCCAAAGACAGTGAGTATCAGAGTATAAGCATCTTGAGAGCACAGACTTCCCTTCCCTGCCAAATTTGGACTGTGGCCCCAAAGCATGGACTTGACACATGACAGACCCTCAATAACCATCTCTCTAATCAGTAAAAATAAGACATGACCCCTGACATCATGAATCTCAAAACATCAAAACGTTAACAACTCCTAGACAGACTTAGAATAATTTAAAATGCTATTCTTTGCAAGCGGAGACAATGCCCTGTTCCAAAATTAGCAGCAATTAAACACTTATTTTTACAGCACTTTTAGGTTTGTGATGACATTTTTGCTGCATAGCTTTTGGCATATAAGAATGAGGTGAGACAAGGACCTACAACCAATGACAGGTCAGCCTTGTATAGGTTTTGCTGAGTGTAAGTCCATTATTCTGAACACAGAAGCTCTGTGTTCAGAGCTTTAATTTTAGACAGCCCTCGTAGCTATGAATGAACTTGGAAGTTATGTTTCATCAGTATTTTTTCACTTAAATTATGAGTGAAATTGAATCAATCTTAAAAATAATTTTAAAATAGAATCAATCCTAAATTGAATACAGTGAATATATGTGTCCTTACTGTATATGAAACAATAATGCTGTATATTATCCTCCAATAAAACATTATGCTGTATACAAACTCAAATTTATTAACTATGAACTTTCTAAATGTTGCAATCCACTTAATTTATCATATGCATAAACCTAATGTTTTCTCTAAGTTATCAGCAGGAGAGAAGTGCTTGTCAGGAGTGGAGAAGGGATTGGAGAAAAAAAGTTACAATATGGTATTGCTATGACTCTGTATATCGTGCTTATAGTTACTCAACTATATTCCTATGAAAAGATTAAGTCAAAGGATATATAGAATTTATTTTCAGTTCTGTATTTGAAAGGAAAAAAATGTTTTGTCACAAGTCCAAGTCTTAGCACTGCTTTTTTCACATCAAAGTATTTCATTTTGAAAGAAATGTTCAACTGTATCAAGCCTCTATATATAATAATAAACTGTGAAAACAGAACTGCAGAGATGATGTGGTGTAAGAATGGTCTCTCTACAAATAATCTTTGATTGCAAGTAAAAATGATAAAGCAGGTTTAATGTTAATACCCATAACATGACACATACTGTGCAATTAATAACTGCAACTGAAATTAACAGAATGTACTTTTATGTTTCAGTGTCCACTTTTAACTTTTACACATATTGTTAATATTTAAATCAAAAGTACCCCTCTTCTTATTCCTTCCAAATGTGTCTTTGAATTGATGGTTCTATCTTTCCTTTAGGGTTATCTTATGCCCGTGTTTGTGTCAGTTATCAGCAAAGAAATAAGATGCTCTGTGTATTATTCATCTCAGTTTCCAAACATTTCCTGAATACTAAATCTGTTCAGATAAAGATTTGTATAAGGT
This sequence comes from Budorcas taxicolor, assembly GCF_023091745.1. NCBI lineage: Eukaryota > Metazoa > Chordata > Mammalia > Artiodactyla > Bovidae > Budorcas > Budorcas taxicolor. The sequence goes on along the minus strand of NC_068934.1, from coordinate 14,877,278 downwards.
TCTAGGAAGGGAACAGAAATGACTGAAATATGGTCCTCTCTTGTGAAAGACATGCGCATTGCTATGAGAATACTGTGAATAGATGAAAGAATATTTCACCTAAGAAGTAACATTTGAGATATGTTCCTTGGAGAGTAGAAGGAATTTTGATATATGGAAGGTAGTTTAGTGATAATGGCAGATAAGCTAAATCATGGAACATAGGCAGAAAAATTCATAGTGAAATTTAAAACTTTTGAGAAAGTGATATGGGGATGGGATGTATTAGGATTGCTGAAAAGTTTGCTTGGGTTTTTCCATCACAGCAAATACAAAAGTCCCCAGTGAAATTTTTGGTGAACCCTATAAATACAAGGCTGAATGTTAAGTTTGAAGGAAGATAACAAAGAAGCACTAACTTTTTTATTTGTTTGTTTTTCCTTAAAATACAATGACTATTAAAACTTCTGAGCTGGAGAGTGGCAAAATTAATTATTTTCTTGACTTTATCTTTCTTTTCCTTTTCTTGTAAATCAGTCTCTAAATTTCCTCATCTAATATTTCTTCCATCTTAGACAGCATATTTTGAACACTTTTTCTCTTCTCTGATACATACCAGTTTCTTAATGCCTTAATTTGATTTACAAAAATTCCTCCTATAGCTATCCTTTTTCATTTCCAGTCCATTCTCTACGCTACAGCCAATAGTCTTCGTAAAATGTACACTTCCCATGCCACTTCTCTGCTTCGAAAATCTGTACTAGTTTCCCAATATCCTCAAGACTCCTAAACATGATTCATGAGCCTTCACATCCAACCCTTTATCCTCCCAGCATCTCTTTTGCAAAGAAATCTCTGCCACTCACCTTGAAAGCTTTTGCCTATCTTCTTCTGTCTGAAATTCATTTCTCTGAACCTGTTCATCTTTAGAGCTCACTCCTCCAGGAAGCACTCCTCATTAAGCATCACCTCCTCTGTACTCCCCGTACCCTGTTAATCATCCTACAGCAAAATATTTACATGGCTAATCCACTCACACAAACCTACATAGTCCATGAGGCTCAGCCATGTTCACCTTGCTCATCGTTAAATTTCCAGGAATAAGTATACTGCCTGACAAATACATATGTGTAGGTTTTAAATATATGCATGATCTAGGTACATACAGAAAATATAAATAACGTGGAAACTGAATACGTGAGAAGCAAACAAAAGATGAAGATATGCTTTTCTAATCGTGTACTACTGAAAAGTTTTAGATCTTGTAAATTAATAAACAAATTATGAATATCTACATATATACCTACATATATGTATGTCAAACACTATGCCAAGTGATGGATAAAATACTACCAGTATTGATTTGACACTTATTTGTGGCTCAATAAGAAGCAGTTATTATAATTATTATTTACACAATTTATTCATTAGTTTACAAGATCTAAAACTTCTGTGTTGTTCAGTCACTCAGTTGTGTCCGACTCTTTGCAACCCCATGGACTGCAGCACGCCAGGCTTTCCTGTCCTTCGCCATCTCCCAGAGTTTGCTCAAACTCATGTGCATTGAATCTGTGATGCCATTCAACCATTTTGCCCTCTGCCATCCCCTTCCCTTCCTGCCTTCAATCTTTCCCAGCATCAGGGTCTTTTCTGAGTCTGCTCTTCACATTAGGTGGCCAAAGTATTGTAGTTTCAGCTTCAGCATCAGTCCTTCCAATGAATATTCAGTATAGATTTCCTTTAGGATGGACTGGTTGGATCTCTCTGTAGTCCAAGGGACTCTCAAGAGTCTTCTCCAACACCACAGTTCAAAAGCATCACTTCTTTGGCGCTCAGCTTTCTTTACAGTCCAGCTCTCACATCCATACATGACCACTGGAAAAATCATATCTTCTATAAATTGGCTTCCCTGGTGTCTCAAATGGTAAAGAATCTGCCTGCAATGCAAGAGACCTGGATTTGATCCCTTGATTGGGAAGATACCCTAGAGGAGGGCATGGCAACCCACTCCAGTATTCTTGCCTGGAGAATCCCCATAGACAGAGGAGTCTGGTGGGCTATAGTCCATGGGGTCGCAAAGAGTCAGACAGGACTGAGTGACTACACACAGCAAACAGCACACGTGCATGTGCACGCACGCGTGCACACACACACACCCATATATATATATATATATATATATATATATATATATATATATACAGAGAGAGAGAGAGAGAGAGCTCTATCTCTATGTGTGTCTTGATTGACTGAATGTTATCCTCATAACGTCCTAGAAATGCAGTTACTATTCTGTTTTCCCATTTTATACACAAGGAAACTAATATTCAATGAAAAGAAGTAATTTCCTTCAGGGATCGCAGAGAGTCGTACATGACTGCGCAGCTTCACTTCTCGTGAATCAGGCTGCTTGCCACTTCTTGCTGTGAGGTCACCTGTCAGTATGTTTCATCTTATCAGGGTAAAACCAGGCTTGGCCATCCACATTCGCAGAGCAGTCTCCACTGATTGCACAATAGCATTGCCTATATATAAATGTTCTGAGTTTTCAATTATGCCAGCGTTTCTAACATTTTTAAATATTAAAATCTTTTTCCCCCTCCCACCTTAAGCTTTATAGATAATAAAGCTTATCTATAACTCCAGTATATGAGGCTTTTGAAGATGAACCTACTGTGGGATGGGGCAGTCTATCCCCGCTGTCCCTTGCACACTAATTTGTCCCTGAGTAATCTCCAGGGATGCCTATAAGATATATAGAGCATTTAATACTTTAGGGGCTCACCCCCTTGCTCCCTGCCGTTACACGAACAAGGTCTCAGAGCAGCAATATTAAGTACCTCAGCTATATTTTCTTTCAACTTCTCTGCCAATATATTTGCAATATAATGCAAATATTTGCCTAGGTCCAATTGGAGGCCTGGTTATTATATCAAAAAGTGAATACATGGAGATATACTGGCCTGGAGCATAGCCCAGCAGTTTTGAAGTTTGACATTTAATATTCTCCAGGCATGTGAAAGAATCTGGGAGCAGAAGTTAGAGCCAGGGTTGGGGGGATGGTCTATGAAAGTTAATGATACGGATATGTTGGGGCTCAAAGACCAGAAAGGTACTAAATTAGAACTATGCAGTTACAAATTAATATCCGAGATGGACTTACTTTTTTGTACTCTAGGCAGTGTTTCCCACCTGACACTACGATCAAGAAAATCAGCTTTAGAAACAGATAGATCGGAATTTATGACTTCACCGTGATAGCCTGAGAAAGTAGCACTTACTTAAGACTCTCTCTAAAGTAGGTGTTTATTTTGGGAAGTGGCCTCAAGAACGGGAATGAAGGATTAAAAGACTGAAATAAGGAATGAGGAAAAATCCATCAACGTGCACAATACTGCTCCCAACAACTAGGGATCAATTTTCCCTAGGGCATCTGTAAGAGCTTGAGTAGCCTGCTTGGTAGCATATGTTTTCAACTTGTCTGCATTTTATTCATGGAAATGTTGTTTGTTTGAATTACTCTCTGGAAAGTCATCTTGAAACTTATTTATAGAGTCCTAGACCACAGCATTTATTGGAGTTCAATTAACACTTAATTCAAAAGTAATTAAATAAGTGGTGTCCTTTTTTGATTTCTAAGGAGAAACAGAGACATAAGCAGAGAGAGAGAAAGAGAAATTAGGTAAAACACCTGACTTTTAGTTATTTTCTTTGAAAGACTTTATAGTCTACCTGAACTCAACCGTTTTCAAGATTTAAATTTAGTGAAAATTCAATAGCTGAATGTTGAAAATTCAATAGCAGAAGTGGACATAATTCTGGCATTTGTCCATATGGGGATTCTGTGAATAATCACGGCCATTCACAGAAAGATTTGTACCCACATATACTTTTATTGCATGTGGGAGTCAACTCCATTTTTCCTGACCATAGGAATCCTCCTGTGAAATAGGACAGAAGGCTTAGATTGGGGAAATTATCTTCTGCCTGTTTCTCTACCTAGTAAAAATGCAGAAAGTAACAATTCTGTGTAATGTACTTTAAACGCTTAAGGCTGCCTTTTGGAAAATCATGATTCCAGCCTGCACTTGCAGATCTCTGTAAAAACCAAGGGGATAAAATATATCCTCTGATGCACATAATGAACCAAGTAGTTTACTGTGAGGATTTAGGAGAATCTCCCAGGGAACAGAATGCTTTGGCCAATTTTGGAGAGATTTAGAAAAGCTCCAGACATACCTCTGGAGATTTTAATTAAGAGCAGAATTATGAAGGAAATTAAGAGTGAGAACCTTAGCATCATGCAATCTCCCTTCTTGGAGGATAGACCCAGGTAATGTGATGCTAATCCCAGACTTACAGTGTGGTCCTGCCTCACTCTCTTTTTGGGTACAACAGAGATCCCTCTTCTGTGAACCAAGGGATATGTATCCTTGCTAAGGAACACTGGGATGCTATAATACCAGAAGTCTCCTTACAACATCCAATCCAGATTAGTTCAGTTCAGTCGCTCAGTCGTGTTTGACTCTTTGCAACCCCATGGACTGCAGCACGCCAGGCCTCCCTGTCTATCACCGACTCGGAGTTTAATCAAACTCATGTCCATTCAGTCAGTGATGCCATCCAACCATCTCATCCTCTGTCATCCCCTTCTCCTGCCTTCAATCTTTCCCAGCATCAGGGTCTTTTCAAATGAGTCAGTTCTTCGCATCCAGTGGCCAAAGTATTGGAGTTTCAGCTTCAGCAAGGGACTCTCAAGAGGCTTCTCCAACACCACAGCTCAAAAGCATCAATTCTTCCATGCTCAGTTTCCTTTATGGTCCAACTCTCACACCCATACATCACTACTGGAAAGACCATAGCTTTGACTAGATGGACCGTTGTCAGCAAAGTAAAGTCTCTGTTTTTTAATATGCTGTCTTGGGTGGTCGTAGTTTTTCTTCCAAGGAGCAAGAATTTTTAATTTCATGGCTGCAGTCACCATCTGCAGTGATTTTGGAGTCCCTCCCTCAAAATAAAGTCTGTCACTGTTTCCATTGTTTCCCCATTTATTTGCCATAATATGATGTGACCAGATGCCATAATATTAGTTTTTTGAATGTTGAGTTATAAGCTCACTTTTTCACTCTCCTCTTTCACTTTCATGAAGAGGCTCTTTAGTTATTCTTCGCTTTCTGCCATAGGTATGGTGTCATCTTCATATCTGAGATTATTGATATTTTTCCCGGCAATCTTGATTCCAGCTTGTACTTCATCCAGTCCGACATTCCACGTGATGTACTCTCAGTTCAGTTCAGTTCAGTTCAGTCGCTCAGTCTTGTCTGACTCTTTGCAACCCCATGAATCTCAGCATGCCAGGCCTCCCTGTCCATCACCATCTCCTGGAGTTCACTCAGACTCACATCCATCGAGTTGGTGATGCCATCCAGCCATCTCATCCTCGGTCGTCCCCTTCTCCTCCTGCCCCCAATCCCTCCCAGCATCAGAGTCTTTTCCAATGAGTCAGCTCTTCACATGAGGTGGCCAAAGTACTGGAGCTTCAGCTTTAGCATCATTCCTTGCAAAGAACACCCAGGACTGATCTCCTTTAGGATGGACTGGTTGGATCTCCTTGCAGTCCAAGGGACTCTCAAGAGTCTTCTCCAACACCACAGTTCAAAAGCATCAATTCTTCAGCGCTCAGCTTTCTTCACAGTCCAACTCTCACATCCATACATGACCACTGGAAAACCATAGCCTTGACTAGACGGACCTTTGTTGGCAAAGTAATGTCTCTGCTTTTGAATATACTATCTAGGTTGCTCATAACTTTCCTTCCAAGGAGTAAACGTCTTTAATTTCATGGCTGCAGTCACCGTCTGCAGTGATTTTGGAGCCCCCAAAAATATAGTCTGATACTGTTTCCACTGTTTCCCCATCTATTTCCCATGGAGCGATGGAACCAGATGCCATGATATTTTTTATGAATGTTGAGCTTCAAGCCAACTGTTTACTCTCCTCTTTCATTTTCATCAAGAGGCTTTTTAGTTCCTCTTCACTTTCTGCCATAAGGGGGGGGGGGGTCATTTGCATATCTGAGGTTACTGATATTTCTCCTGGCAATCTTGATTCCAGCTTGTGTTTCTTCCAGCCCAGCATTTCTCATGATGTACTTTGCATAGAAGTTAAATAAGCAGGGTGACAATATACAGCCTTGATGGACTCCTTTTCCTATATGGAACCAGTCTGTTGTTCCATGTCTAGTTCTAACTGCTGCTTCCTGGCCTGCATACAGATTTCTCAAGAGGCAGGTCAGGTGGTTTGGTATTCCCGTCTCTTTCAGAATTTTCCACAGTTTATTGTGATCCACACAGTCAAAGGCTTCGGCATAGTCAATAAAGCAGAAATAGATGTTTTTCTGGAACTCTCTTGCTTTTTCCATGATCCAGCGGATGTTGGCAATTTGATCTCTGGTTCCTGTGCCTTTTCTAAAACCAGCTTGAACATCAGGGAGTTCACAGTTCACGTATTGCCGAATGAGTGTAATTGTGTGGTAGTTTGAGCATTCTTTGGCATTGCCTTTCTTTGGGATTGGAGTGAAAACTGACCTTTTCCAGTCCTGTGGCCACTGCTGAGTTTTCCAAATTTGCTGGCATATTCTTAGTGGTAGTCAAATGGTTAATTTTTAATATAAAGCTAAAATAAATTTGTTCAGTTCTGCTGAAACTCCTATGGAGGCTCTTGAATCACAATAGGTTTTGAAATAATTAACATATTGTTTAATATTGCTATTTCCACTTAGGAATATTGCTCGTACAACCATTCAATCAAATTTCCTTGATTTGTGTTCCCAAAATTTTTTATAATTTATTCACATATATCCCATTTTCATTCCCAAGTATTTTAGTTTTTCACAATTGTATATAGAGTTAATTTTTTTTAATTTACAACTAGCATTGTTGGTATAAAGAAATCTAGTTTTGCATATATACTTTTATTGTCAGTAGTTAATGCATTATCCTATTGACTAATACTTGAGTTGATATTGGGCTATTGGAAAATAAAAATAGATCAAAGCTAGGTAAATCAGTTTATATAAATCATTCTGTAATCTCTACATTTTAGTTTATTCTACTGTAAAATAGGGGTAATACAACCTATTTTTCCCAGTTGTGCTTAGTAAGTTCATTCAGTGTGCATTTCTTCATCTATTTTGTCTTCCCATTTTCTCATGGATTTCTATAGCTTTATTATCACCAATGTTTTAAAGCCAAATCTCTTAACTGAGGTCTTTTCAATATAATGTTGTAAAGTTGTAGAAAAGTGAGCAATGAACACATAAGAAACTTAAATTCAAGTTCCTGAGTATAATGCTCATAGTTTTTTCTTTTCCTTTTTATTATCATTCCCAGTGTATTTCTTTGACTCAGTGTTCTATCTATCATTACCATAGAAGGTGTTTTTAAAAGTGAATGTCATTCCCACACCACAAAACTCCTTTTCACTGAAATGTCCTACTTGCCCTTTCCTTCCCTTACTGACTAAACTACTTTTTTCCCCTGACTAAGCCATTGATTTATTCCTTCCCTGTTGTTAAAAACAACAACAACAACAAAAATCTCATCTAGATACAAAGGTAAGAGGTGTTTCTGGAATAATACAGCAACTCAAAAATATTTACAGAAGGATTTGCCTTTCTTTGTTAAATTGGTAAATGATGCAGTTTTCATTTATCTGCTTGCTCAGAAAGAAATTTAGTCTCCTATAAGTGTTTTCCACCCTCACAAATAAAACTTCAAAAATAGTCAAATTCCAAAGAAATCAACTGGATAAAGTTAGAACTCATGATTTGAATTTCAACTCACTTTGAATTTTTTAGTAACATTTTTGCCATATTTGCTTTTTCTAATTTTCTATTCTTCCATTTAATGAGTATGCAGAATAATTTTGTTCTAAAGTTACATTAATATAAATTTACTGGGGTAACTCTGGGCATATTCTTACTTAGAGGTCACAGTCATTCATTTTGTTTGAATGAGGTCACCAGTGTCAATGAAACTGATGTTAGCAATTCCACTGAGCATCTTTAATTTTATTCTATAAACACAGTGACTTTCATTGAGAAAAAACATTTCATAATCAATCATGGGAGGTAGGTTTTCTTACAAACAGAAGACCCTAAGGATATTCTGGACTTTTTCAATTTAAATTGAATCTAATCATTTAAGCTTAGTTCATTTTATATCACTCCTGGGCATCAATTTCACATATGAAGTAAGTATTTAGGATTTCATACTGAATTTTTCACTTTTCTAAGAAGAACACTCAAGAGGAATATTTTTTATTTGTTACAATATCACTATTATTATTCCTATCACTTAAAATTGTTTATATGTAAAGTTTCCACATATATCATTTGAACCATACAATAGTTACTTAATAAGAGCCAAAGATCAGGAGTAATAATAATAATTGTGGTTATCATGATTTATTACTATCATTAATATAGATATTGAGCTCAGAAATATCTAGGGACTTGTCCAAGGTTTTAAAGCATGTTAGCAATGGATCTTCAATCTGGTATTTTCTGTTATAGCTATTGATATTTCCATATTAAAAATTAAAATATGTAACTATATAAAATAATTGCCTTCAAATCATTAAAAAATAACAATCACATGTTCATATGAACAATGTATGTTCTAAAAATAATTTATATTTTAAAAAATAAATTTAGTATGATAAGTCTCATTAGCTTATATTTTTATAAATTTCTTTAGCTTCACTAAGTGAAAGTGAAAGTCATTCAGTTGTGTCCTACTCTTCATGACCCCATGGACTGTAGCCTGCGAGGCTCCTCTGTCCATGGAATTCTTAGGCAAGAATACTGGAAGGGGTGGACTATGCCTTCTCCAGGGGATCTTCCTTACCCAGGAATCAAACTGGGATCTCCTGCATTGCAGGTGGGTTCTTTACCATCTGAGCTACCAGGGAAGCCTGTATCTTCAAAAATGCAGCTGAATTCGGATACCTGCTGTTATCCTGAATCTTTTAAAAATATCACATGTAATATAGCCCCTGGAAAACCTTCACTTTACAGTTATGAGAGAGCAAGTGTGAAAAGGGCAAATATTATCTTAGTATTATTATGAAAATACTTTTGAAGCTCACAGAGCCCCTGAAAGGATGATGAGGACCTGCTATGGTCCTAGACTACACTTTCAGAAACGTCTTAAAAATTCATGGTTTATCCTGTTCTTTCTATTCTACCCAGATAAGTGAGTTTATAGGCTCTCTGATAGGATCACAGTCTTCTATATCTGACATCTAACATACATTATAAGCAAATTCATGAAACACAAATGAGGGTAACTAGATGTGTCTGAAATTTGAATTATTTTGCATTATGTCAGAAAGAACTTTTGGTAAGGCAAAAGTCTCTATTTTAAGTAATTATAGGGCATGAAACACATGACAAGAACTATAAAAGATAG